>NW_026779125.1:1012500-1122631 GCF_030144855.1 Hypanus sabinus | reverse complement strand
CACCGTGAACGGTGGGGAGTGTCGAGGGATGGGGAGACCTCGGCGTACGAGGGTGGGACACGCACCGTGAACGGTGGGGAGAGTCGAGGGATGGGGAGACCACGGCGTACGAGGGTGGGACACGCTCCGTGAACGGTGGGGAGTGTCGAGGGACGGGGGGACCTCGGCGTACGAGGGTGGGACGCGCACCGTGAACGGTGGAGAGTGTCGAGGGACAGGGGGAGCTCGGCGTACGAGGGTAGGACACGCACCGTGAACGGTGGGGTGTGTCGACGGACAGGGGGGAGCTCGGCGTACGAGGGTAGGACACGCACCGTGAACGGTGTGGAGTGTGGAGGGACGGGGGGACCTCGGCGTACGAGGGTCGGACACGCACCGTGAACGGTGGGGTATGTCGAGGGACAGGGGGACCTCGGTGTACGAGGGTAGGACACGCACCGTGAACGGTGGGGCGTGTCGAGGGACAGGGGGACCTCGGCGTACGAGGAAGGACACACGTGAACGGTGGGGAGTGTCGAGGGACAGGGGGGCCTCGGCGTACGAGGAAGGACACAGTCCGTGAACGGTGGGAGTGTCGAGGGACAGGGGGGACTCGGCGTACGAGGGTAGGACACGCACCGTGAACGGTGGAGAGTGTCGAGGGACGGGGAGATCTCGGCGTACGAGGATCGGACACGCACCGTGAACGGTGGGGAGTGTGGAGGGACGGGGGGACCTCGGCGGACGGAGGGACCTCGGCGTACGAGGGTCGGACACGGACCGTGAACGGTGGGGAGTGTCGAGGGACGGGGGGGGGGCCTCGGCGTACGAGGGTAGGACACGTACCGTGAACGGTGTGAGTGTCGAGGGACGGGGGGACCTCGGCGTACGAGGGTCGGACACGGACCGTGAACGGTGGGGAGTGTCGAGGGACCTTGGCGAACGAGGGTCGGACACGGACAGTGAACGGTTGGGAGTGGCAAGGGACGACGATACCTCGGCGTATGAGGGTAGGACACAGACAGTGATCGGTGGGGAGTGTCGAGGGACGGGGGGACCTCGGTGTACGAGGGTCGGACACAGACAGTGATCGGTAGGGAGTGTCCCTTCCCTAGACACACCCCCCAACTCCCGATATCGGCACGGCCCCGCGGCGGATCCCTCGGCCACCCACCGCCACGTTTCTCAGTCTCCTCCTGGTCGCCTCCCTCTCGGCCTCGGCCGCCTCCTCCTCTTGGCCGGGGATCACGTAGGTCCCCGGCGGGAGCTGCGCGCTGGCGGAGGACGGCGGGAATCCCGGGATCTGGCACAGCGGCTCCATCACCAGGAACGTCGTGTCCGCCTTCGCCGGGATCGGCATCATGGAGAGAGGCTGAGGGAGGGGGGGGGGGAAGGGAGAAGAGGGTCTTTAACCGTTGTACTGTCCGTTAAACCCTCCCTCAGTCCATCTTGTACTCCCCTCCCCGTGTCATAGACCATAGAACGTACATCAAGAACAGGCCATTGGGCCCACAATGTCGTACCGTCCAAGCTGAAACTCAAATCAAAAACGACACCAATCCCTCCACCTTCCTCATCTCCACGTGCCTCCCCAAACGTCTCTTAAAAGCCCCTAATGTATTTGCCTCTACCGGCAGATCAGGCATCCACCACTCTCCGAGTAAAACAAAACTTACCCCTCACATCCGCACCGCCGACACTTTCATTGCCTGCCCTCTGGTACTAGACATGTCAACCCTGGGATACAGATACCCCCCTGTCCACTCTATCTAAGCCTCTCATAATCCTGTAAACTGCTCTCAGATCTCCCCTCGGCCACTGGAGAAAACAACCCACGTTTATCCAGCCTCTCGTGAGGGCACATTGCCCTCTAAACTGGGCAGCGTCCTGTGAATCTCTTCTGCCCCCTCTCCGAAGCCTCGACATCCTTCCCGTACTGGGACGGCCAGAATTGCCCACAATTCTCCAGATGTAGCCTGATCAGAGTTTGATAAAGTAGCAACATCACCCGCTGACTCTTGAAGTCAAAGTCTCGACTAACAAAAGCGAGCGTCCTTAGCCGCCTCGTCGACCTGCGTGGCCGCTTTCATGGAGCTGTGAACTTGGATCGCAAGATCCCTCTGCTCAGCGACGCTGCTAAAGATCTTGCCATGAACACAGTACTTTCCACTGTAGGAAAAAAACTCTCTACATCCACTCTATCTGTGTCCTCTGGTCCTAGACTCCCCCACTATAGGAAACATCCTCTCCACATCCACTCTATCTGTGTCCTCTGGTCCTAGACTCCCCCACTATCGGAAACATCCTCTCCACATCCACTCTATCTGTGTCCTCTGCTCCTAGACTCCCCCACTATAGGAAATATCCTCTCCACATCCACTCTATCTGTGTCCTCTGGTCCTAGACTCCCCCACTGTAGGAACCATCCTCTCCACATCCACTCTATCTGTGTCCTCTGGTCCTCGACTTCCCCACGACAGGAAACATCCTCTCCACATCCACTCTATCTGTGTCCTCTGGTCCTAGACTCCCCCACTATAGGAAACATCCTCTCCACATCCACTCTATCTGTGTCCTCTGGTGCTAGACTCCCCCACTATAGGAAGCATCCTCTCCACATCCACTCTGTCTGTGTCCTCTGGTCCTAGACTCCCCCACTATCGGAAACATCCTCTCCACATCCACTCTATCTGTGTCCTCTGCTCCTAGACTCCCCCACTACAGGAAACATCCTCTCCACATCCACTCTATCTGGGTCCTCTGGTCCTAGACTCCCCCACTGTAGGAACCATCTTCTCCACATCCACTCTATCTGTGTCCTCTGGTCCTCGACTTCCCCACGACAGGAAACATCCTCTCCACATCTACTCTATCTGTGTCCTCTGGTCCTAGACTCCCCCACTATTGGAAACATCCTCTCCACATCCACTCTATCTGTGTCCTCCAGTCCTAGACTCCCCCACTACAGGAAACATCCTCTCCACATCCTCTCTATCTGTGTCCTCTGGTCCTAGACACCCCCACTATAGGAAATATCCTCTCCACATCCACTCTATCTGTGTCCTCCCCCCACCCCCCCCCCCCCACAAACCATCACCACCTCATTCTTCTAACTTGCAGTTTCAGGCCCAGAGCCGCCAGTCGCTTCTCATACGTTAACCCTTTCAGTCCCTGCATCATTCTCATGATCGTCCTCTGGACCCCTCTCCAACCTGGTGGCATAAGCATCGATTCCCCCAGCCGGTTAATTGCCTACTTCCTCTCCTTCACCACTGCTCTTTCCTGTGCCCCCCCCCCCACCGCCTCATCTTGTCTTCTTACCTGCCCGTTACCTCTCCCTGGTGCTCCTCCTACTTTCTGTTCGTCCTTGCACTTCTGTCCTCTCCTATCAGATCCCCCCTCCAGCCCTGTGTCTCTCACATCAATCATATCCCCCCTTCTCCAGCCTTTGTACTTCTTTCACCTGATTAGACGATAGACAGTAGGTGCAGGAGTAGGCCATTCGGCCCTTCTAGCCGGCACCGCCATTCACTGTGATCATGGCTGATCATACACAATCAGTAGCCCGTTCCTGCCCTCTCCCCATATCCCTTGACCCCGCTATCTATAAGAGCTCTATCTAACTCTCTCTTGAAGGCATCCAGAGAATTGGCCTCCACTGCCTTCTGGGGCCGAGCATTCCACATATCCACCACTCTCTGGGTGAAAAAGTTTTTCCGCATCTCTGTTCTATATGGCCTATCCCTTATTCTTAAACTGTGGCCTCTGGATCTGGACTCACCCATCAGCGGGAACATGATTCCTGCCTCCAGCGTGTCCGATCGATTAATAATCTTCTCCCCCCTAACCATCTCCTTCATCTCTTTCACCAATCAGATTCCCCTTTAGCCATTTCCTTCATCTCTTTCACCAATCAGAGTCCTTCTTAGCCATCACCTTCATTTCTTTCACCAATCAGATTCCCGCTTAAACATCTCCTTAATCTCTTTCACCAATCAGACCACCCCCTTGTCCAGCCCTGTATTTCTTTCACCAATCAGACTCCCCCTTCTCCACAGCCCCTGTATCTCTTTCACCAATCAGACTCCCCCTTCTCCAGCCCCTGTATCTCTTTCACCAATCATCTTCCCAGCTCTTCACTTCACCCTCTCCCGGGTTCACCAATCACCTACCAGTTCTTCCTCAGCTCACCCCACACCTTCTAACTCTGAAAGCTCCCTCCCCACGCAGTCCCGATGTAAGGTCTCGGCCCCGAAAACATCGACTGTCTCCTCTTTCCCAGGGATGCTGCCTGGCCTGCTGAGTCCCTCCGGCATTTTGTCTGTGTGTTTCTTTGGATCTCCAACATGTCTGTGTCTGGGTTTCCCGTGTCTGTGATCACACCCTTGCCTTATATTCTAGTGCTCTGGAAATGAACTTTCTCATACCATTTGCCTTCACCGCCACCGACTCAACCCTGCGAGTTAATCTTCAGGGGATCCGGCACGAGGCCCTCCGTAACTCCGATTTCTGTATTTCCCCTCCACTGCCAGAGGAACGTGGGACTTTTTTGAGCCCATTCCAACAGCGACTGGGCGGGTTCGTCGACTATAGCTCAGCGTTCAACACCATCCCGATGGAGAAGTTGCAGAACTTGGGCCCCTGGACCTCCCTCTGCAATTGGATCCTCGACTTCCTAACCGGAAGACCACAATCTGTGTGGATCGGTGATAAACATCTCCTCCTCGCTGTCGATCAACACTGGCGCACCTCAGGGGTGTGTGCTTAGCCCACTGCTCTACTCTCTCTATACCCTTGACTGTGCGGCTAGGCAGAGCTCAAATACCATCTAGAGATTTGCTGATGATACAACCATTGTTGGTAGAGTCTCAGGTGGTGACGAGAGGGCGTACAGAAGTGAGATATGCCAACTAGTGGAGTGGTGCCACAACAACAACCTGGCACTCAACGTCAGTAAGACGAAATAGCTGATTGTGGACTTCAGCAAGGGTAAGATGAAGGAACACATACAAATCCTCATAGAGGGATCAGAAGTAGAGAGTGTGAACAGTTTCAAGTTTCTGGGTGTCAAGATCTCTGAGGATCTAACCTGCTCCTAACGTATCGATGCAGTTATAAAGAAGGCAAGACAGTGGCTATACTTTATAAAGAGTTTGAAGAAATTAGGCATGTCAACAAATGCACAAAACTTCTTTAGATCAACTGTGGAGAGCATTCTGACGGCCTGCATCACTGTCTGGGGTAGAGGGGCTACTGCACAGGAAAAAAGCTGCAGAGTGTTGTAAATCTATTCAGCTCCATCTCGGGTACTAGCCGCCAAAGTACCCAGGACATCTTCAGGGAGTGGTGTCTCAGAAAGGCAGCGTCCATTATTAAGGACCCTCCAGCACCCTTTTCTCACTGTCACCATCAGGTAGGTACAGAAGCCTGAAGGCACACACTCAGCGATTCAGGAACAGCTTCTTCCCCTCTGCCATCCAATTCCTAAATGGACATTGAGCCCATGGACACTGCCTCACTTTTTAAAATATATAGTATTTTCGACTTTTTGCACGATATTAATCTATTCAATATACGTATACTGCAGTTGAATTAATTATTTATCTTTTTTTCCCTTCTATATTGAACTGCTGCTGCTAAGTTAACATGCCTGATTCTGATTCTGACAGAGGGAGCGTGTGAACACTGGCGGCAGTCCCGGCCATTGCCAGCAGAGGTCGCTGCTGCGCCGTGTATTTTACCGGACGGGGCGGGGTGCCTGGAAATCAGTCTGGGCCTTTCATCCGTCTACCGAGGTACAAGACCAGACAATTCCTCACGCTGTCGGCATCTGCCCTAATCCCTAATCTGCCCATCTCGATTCAATAAGGGGAACAGAGGCAAGAAGTAGGGAAGCAGATCTGCGAAATCCTCTGCCGCAGACTGTGGAGCAAGCCAAATCCGCGGGTATATTTACAACGGGTGTTGACCGCCTCCTGATCGGTCAGGGCATCAAAGGATGTGGCGAGAAGGCAGGGTCGTGGGGTTGAGTGGGATCCGGGGCTCGATGGGCTGAATGGTGATCGATGCTGATCCATCGATCGATCACCAGTGAGTAGTTTCCAAGTTCCGAAGATCTATCCCGGGCCCGGCACGCCAAAGCAGTGACAAAGATGGCATTTTAAGAGACTCCTGGATAGGTACATGGAGCTTAGAAAATCAGAGGGCGATGGGGAACCCCAGACAATCTATAAAGTAAGGACATATTCGGCTCAGCATTGTGGGCCGAATGGCCTGTATCGTGCCGCAGGCTATTTGTGTTTCTGAGGCCCGGCAGGGGCGAGGCTGGGATTCTGGGTTACCCTGGGGGTCACCACCAAAGAACATCGGACAGCACAACACAGGAAAAGGCCATTCGGCCTCCCAATATTGTGCCGTATCCACACGTAAGCTCCCTCCACACCGTACCATCATTCTCCGGATCAGTTACAGAGTGAAGCTCCCTCCACACCGTACCATCATTCTCCGGATGAGTTACAGAGTGAAGCTCCCTCCACACCGTACCATCATTCACCGGATCAGTTACAGAGTGAAGCTCCCTCCAAACCGTACCATCATTCTCCGGATCAGTTACAGAGTGAAGCTCCCTCCACACCGTACCATCATTCTTCGGATCAGTTACAGCGTGAAGCTCCCTCCACACCGTACCATCATTCACCGGATCAGTTACAGAGTGAAGCTCTCTCCGCACCGTACCCTCATTCTCCGGATCAGTTACAGAGTGAAGCTCTCTCCGCACCGTACCATCATTCTCCGGATCAGTTACAGAGTGAAGCTCCCTCCACTCCGTACCATCATTCTCCAGATCAGTTACAGAGTGAAGCTCCCTCCACACCGTACCATCATTCTCCGGATCAGTTACAGAGTGAAGCTCCCTCCACACTGTACCATCATTCTCCGGATCAGTTACAGAGTGAAGCACCCTCCACACCGTACCATCATTCTCCAGATCAGTTACAGAGCGAAGCACCCTCCACACCGTACCATCATTCTCCAGATCAGTTACAGAGTGAAGCTCCCTCCACACCGTACCATCATTCTCCGGATCAGTTACAGAGTGAAGCTCCCTCCACACCGTACCATCATTCTCCGGATCAGTTACAGAGTGAAGCTCCCTCCACACTGTACCATAATTCTCCGGATCAGTTACAGAGTGAAGCTCCCTCCACACCGTACCATCATTCCCCGGATCAGTTACAGAGTGAAGCTCCCTCCACACTGTACCATCATTCTCCAGATCAGTTACAGAGTGAAGCTCCCTCCACACCGTACCATCATTCTCCGGATCAGTTACAGAGTGAAGCTCCCTCCACACTGTCCCATCACACACTCTCATGATCCTTTCGGTTAGTCCTGACGAAGGGTCTCGGCCCGAAACGTCGACAGCGTTTCCCCCTACAGACGCTGCCTGGCCTGCTGTGTTCCACTAGCATTTTTTGTGTGTTGTTGCCCACATAGATAAAGATTTGTTCTTCATCTCTAAGCGAGCATAAAAGCGGTTCAGCTCGAAAGGAAGAGCAGCATCCATGTCGTTCATGATGTGGGGTTTTGCTGTTTAGGAAGTAATAGCTGCAAACCCCGCCAGTGTTGATGTACATCCGACATTGCCTCTACAATCCCTCGAAACTGATTCTCAGCTCTTGAAAGTGACCTCCCAGGTCATACCAGGTTTTCCTGCACAAAGCTGGATCACCAGACTTGAATGCCGCAGATCCGGCCCTCAGAAGTCCATGAACCTCCCGGTACATCCACGGGTTTTGATTGGGGAGCGCACAGGGAGACTTCACAGGCAAACACTCATCCACGCAGGCGACAAGTCGGTGACAACTGATTGTCAGCGAGTGGGGATGTCATTTCCAATCAGCGCAGACAGCGGACTCTAGACTCGAAGGTGAATCGCTGAATGCAGTCCAATTAACAACAGAGTCCCGTAAGCACTACAGTGCCTCCCTTGTCCGTATCTTCCTGGTCCTCACTACTGGGCTGGGAATGGAAAACAAACAGATAGTAATAATAGGACATTCATTGGTTTTAGGAATAGACAGAAGTTTCTGTGGACGAGAACGAGATTGGAAGATAGTAGGTAGCAGGATGGGTGAAATGTCGGATAATGGTCACAGCATTATTAATTATGGGGATTGGAGAAAGGAGGGGGACAAGCAGCCAAGATTGTGACCTTCGGGCTTATCAATTATATGGACAGGACGAGTAATGATGTCCTGCAAATGAGTTCCGGTATTTAGGGATAAATTAAAGGACCAGAACATAAGGGTCGCCGATAGCATGGAATTACAGGGAAGTTACTGGAGTATGAGGAACATTGGCTAGCCAGCAGAAAATAGAGAGCGGGAATACAGGGATTATTTTCTGTCTGGCTCCCCATTACCAGTGGAGTTCCACAGGAGTCGGTGCGTGGACCGCTGCTTTTTACGATGTGCGTCAGTGATTCGGACTGCGGTATTTATGGATTTGTGGTTACATTTGCCGATGACAGGTGGAGGAGCGGGTAGTGTTGAGCAAAAGAGAGCCTGTAGAGAGACTTAGATAGTTTAGGGGAATGGCAAAGAAGTGGCAAATGAAATACAGTGTTGAAAAATGTATGGTCATGCACTTTGGTGGAAGAAATAAACGGGCAGACTGTTACTTAGATGGGGAAAGAATTCAAAATGCAGAGATGCAAAGGGGCTTGGGAGTCCTTGAGCAAGAGGCCCTAAAGTTTAACCTCCAGGTTGAGTCGATTGTGAAGAAGGCGAATGCAATGTTGGCGTTTATTTCTGGAGGGATAGAACATAACAGCAGGGATGTGATTTTCAGGCTCTACAAGGCCACACGGAGTATTGTCTGCACTTTGGGCTCCTTATTTCCGAGAGGACATACTGACATTGGAGATGGTTCAGAGAAGATTAACAAGAATCAGTCCAGGAATGAAAGGGTTACAGTATGAGGAATGTCCGGCAGCTCTTGGGCTGCATTTCCTGGAGTTCAGGAGAATGAGGGCGGATCTGATAGTAACACTGCAAATCTTAAAAGGCCCGAACAGATGAGATAAGGCAAAGTTATTTCCCATGCTAGGGGATTCCAGGACAAGAGGGCGCGACTTTAAGATTGAACGACGTCCTTTTAGAACTGAGATGCAGAGAAAATTACTTTAGTCAGAGGGTGGTAAATCTGTGGAATTCGTTAACACGAGCATCTGTGGAGGCCAAGTCATTGGGTGCATTTAAGGCAGAGATAGACAGGCTCTTTATTTGCCAGAGCATCAAAGGGTAAGGGGCGAAAGCAGGGGAGTGGGAATGACAGGAAGAATTCGATCAGCCCATGATTGACGCGGAGCTGGCTCGATGGGCCGAATGGCCTGCTTCTGCTTCTATATCTTATGGTTGTATGGTCTTATATCGCAATTGCTACTCCCCCTACGTACTACCGACGCTTGAAGTATGAACATGACGCAGTTCAGCAGGTGGCGAAGGAGATGGTGCAGGAGAGAGGACTTCAGAATTTGGATCACTGGACTCTCTGCCACGGAAGGTCGAACGGTTATAATAGGGACGGATTGCACATCAACTGTTTGGGCAGCAAAATCGTTGTGTTTTGTATTTCTGCTCCGAGACGCTTAAAATAAACTTGTGGTGAAATGGTAATTGGTGTGACATGTCAGCTAGTGTTGTGGGGAAAGATGATACTAAGCCTACATTCAAAGGCACGGCCGAAAGGTTGGGCAGGATGGGACTAATCACCTGAATCGGTCTATTTCAATGCAGTGCGTATTTTAGGTAAGGCAGAATGTCTTAGAAAATGGATCAGCATGTGGAGTTGAGATATTGCAGTCATGGGTAACAATCGCATGCGGGCTGAACGGCGCTGGCAGACCAATGTTCCCGGTTTCCATTGTTTTGAAAGCGGTAAAAAGGAGAGGTGGTTATTAAATGGGAAAAGGTGGCATTACTAGGCATGGAATTCGTCACAACAGAGCTCAGACAGGACGGACTGGAGGACTCCTCCAATGAGTCTGCATGAGGAGAACAGGATCAAAACGAAGTAATGATCACCTTACTGACGTCACAACAGAGCTCAGACAGGACGGACTGGAGGACTCCTCCAATGAGTCTGTATGTGGAGAACAGGATCAAAACGAAGTAATGATCACCTTACTGACGTCACAACAGAGCTCAGACAGGACGGACTGGAGGACTCCTCCAATGAGTCTGCATGAGGAGAACAGGATCAAAACGAAGTAATGATCACCTTACTGACGTCACAACAGAGCTCAGACAGGACGGACTGGAGGACTCCTCCAATGAGTCTGTATGAGGAGAACAGGATCAAAACGAAGTAATGATCACCTTACTGACGTCACAACAGAGAGACAGGACGGACTGGAGGACTCCTCCAATGAGTCTGTATGAGGAGAACAGGATCAAAACGAAGTAATGATCACCTTACTGACGTCACAACAGAGCTCAGACAGGACGGACTGGAGGACTCCTCCAATGAGTCTGTATGTGGAGAACAGGATCAAAACGAAGTAATGATCACCTTACTGACGTCACAACAGAGCTCAGACAGGACGGACTGGAGGACTCCTCCAATGAGTCTGCATGAGGAGAACAGGATCAAAACGAAGTAATGATCACCTTACTGACGTCACAACAGAGCTCAGACAGGACGGACTGGAGGACTCCTCCAATGAGTCTGTATGAGGAGAACAGGATCAAAACGAAGTAATGATCACCTTACTGACGTCACAACAGAGAGACAGGACGGACTGGAGGACTCCTCCAATGAGTCTGTATGAGGAGAACAGGATCAAAACGAAGTAATGATCACCTTACTGACGTCACAACAGAGAGACAGGACGGACTGGAGGACTCCTCCAATGAGTCTGTATGAGGAGAACAGGATCAAAACGAAGTAATGATCACCTTACTGACGTCACAACAGAGCTCAGACAGGACGGACTGGAGGACTCCTCCAATGAGTCTGAATGAGGAGAACAGGATCAAAACGAAGTAATGATCACCTTACTGACGTCACAACAGAGCTCAGACAGGACGGACTGGAGGACTCCTCCAATGAGTCTGAATGAGGAGAACAGGATCAAAACGAAGTAATGATCACCTTACTGACGTCACAACTGAGCTCAGACAGGACGGACTGGAGGACTCCTCCACTGAGTCTGTATGAGGAGAACAGGATCAAAACGAAGTAATGATCACCTTACTGACGTCACAACTGAGCTCAGACAGGACGGACTGGAGGACTCCTCCAATGAGTCTGAATGAGGAGAACAGGATCAAAACGAAGTAATGATCACCTTACTGACGTCACAACAGAGCTCAGACAGGACGGACTGGAGGACTCCTCCAATGAGACTGTATGAGGAGAACAGGATCAAAACGAAGTAATGATCACCTTACTGACGTCACAACTGAGCTCAGACAGGACGGACTGGAGGACTCCTCCAATGAGTCTGTATGAGGAGAACAGGATCAAAACGAAGTAATGATCACCTCACTGACGTCACAATAGAGCTCAGACAGGACGGACTGGACATGGCATTGAGAGATACAGCGAGAGAGAGAGAAAGAGAGAGAGAGAGAGAGAGAGAGAGAGAGAGAGAGAGAGAGAGAGAGAGAGAGAGAGAGAGAGAGCGAGAGAGAGAGAGAGAGAGAGAGAGAGAGAGAGAGAGAGAGAGAATGGGACTGGCGGGGACAGTGGAGAACAGGGACAGGAGAGGCACCATGTGTGGAGAGAAGGGCAGAGTGATGAGAGAGATTTCGAATCGAGAGATCGGAGCCTGAGGGAGACCGGGACCGATGGGGTGGTGTACGGAGAGACACTGGAGCGAGAAAGAGACCGAGCCTGGGCAGAGAGACGTGAGAGAGTGTGTGAACGTGATAAGCCTTGGATGAGGGTGTGTGGAGAAGAGTGAGTCAAAACCCAGAAAAATGTACTGTGATGGTCCATAGGGGTTTCCGTCACGCATGGCATTCTGGGACTGCAATGCCACCATTGCTGAGTGCTGCCGAATTATCCAATCCGTCTCGGTGACTCCTTTCCTTGACCCGACTCCTTCCAACCCGCATCGGCGTTTTCCCTCCCTCGTAACCTTCTTCGCCACCTCCCTCTCTCTCTGATCTCCAACCCCTCACTCCTTGTGGACGGCATATCCGAATATAACGTTTACAGTCCTGATGTTGCTTTCGTCCTCGTCGTTCGGTCGCACCTTACGCCTGATTTAATACATGCCCATGGTGATAACTCATTTTCTACCCTGACCGCCGCTTTCCGTTTCCGATACAATTTCCTTACTATTTGCACTTATTTGCACCTTCTCCCATCCCAGATCGTACTTGTGCAGCGTCTCTGTTATCGAAAGCCTTTTTAAACTCCATCAAAAGTTTTTTTGTGCTGATTAGTCATTTCATTTAATTGTGTTAAATCCTCAAACAAGTTATCTTCAAATATTTCCGAATGTTGTCAGGGTCCGTTCCGGAACAGCGTTCCAGGGTTTGATTCAGTCCGAGGGGTCCGGACTCCGGGTCCTGCACTTGTCCCTCCCGTCACCGTGATCTAGTTAGGACCCTCCTGGCCCAAGGAGACACACCTGTAACTCATTGAGCTGCAGGTGCTTATAAGGGGTCTTGGGACTGGGACCAGGCGGGTGCTCGTTTTGTTCTGTTTCCCGTTTCTCCGCCAGCTGCTAACTCTTCCCTGCATTTTGAGATCCCGCCCGGGGTCAGATCTTCTCTTCATCATACTTCTCTGCCCCGTGCCAGTACTGCCAGGTTGGACCGCTCCCCCACCTTTCTTCCCATGCTCTGGTCCCGCTTCTACGCTTGGTTTTGTTTTTCGCGCGGTCGCGCTGTCTGCCCGCCGTTTCTGAATTTCCCGTTGTCATGGATGTTGAGTTGGTCAACCTGGACCTATGCACGTTCCTACCCCTTGCCCCTGTCGGTCACGTCTGGCCGACCAACCTCGGCCCGGCGGGGGTTCTGCCTGTTCCTATCCCTTGCCTCCGTCTGGCGGATCCGGCCGGCCCGCCGTATCCCGGCGGGGGTTCTGCCTTTTCTTAACCCTTGCCTCCGTCGGGCGTATCCGGTCGACACGCCGTGGCCTGGTGCGGGTTCTACCCCCTCCTTCTCTTCCGCCCAAACCCTGGGATTGTGCCCCGCATCAGCCTAGGGGTCCGCGTCGTGCCGCCACCTAGACCTTTCCGTCTGCCTGCCTGCCTGAACCCCGGGAGCCTGCCTACCTGACTGGAAGTTCGGGAAGCCGCTCCGCTCTACCTGCTGGAACTCGGGGATCTGCCCGTCTGAACCCCGGGAGCCTGCCTACCTGAACTCGAACTTCGGAAGCCCGCACCCCTCTGCCTGCATGAACTTCGGGAGCCGCTCCGCTCTGCCTCCCTGAACCCCGTGGACCTGCCTGCCTCAACCCCGTGGACCTTCCTGCCTGAACCTCGGGGACCTGTCTCTCTGCCTGAACCCAGGGATCTCTGCCTGCCTGCCTGAATCCCGGGAGCCTGCCTACCTGACATCGAACTTCGGGAGCCGCTCCGCTCCGCCTGTCTGAACTTCGGGAGCCGCTCCGCTCCGCCGGCCGGAACTTCGGGAGCCGCTCCGCTCCGCCTGTCTGAACTTCGGGAGCCGCTCCGCTCCGCCGGCCGGAACTTCGGGAGTCGCTCAGCTCCGACTGCCTGAACTCTGTCTGCCTGAACCCCAGCTAAGCTTAAGTGTCATGGCAACTCCATCCTGTCCTTCCCCTAGTAGTTCAGTGTCTGCGTCCTGCGTTTGGATCCATCTGGCCCCTCCTGACAGATGTACTCAACTCATCTGTCCATGATCTTTTCTTTTTCATGGTATGGATTACCACTACCGTCTTCGATACCTCCAGGGGATGGCATTGTCCTCCTGAATTTTCTCATATCCTTTGCCTTTTTGTGAAGGCCTCTGTAATCATTACATCGTTCATACCGCTCAATTTCTTAACACTGTTCACTCATCCAATTCCCTTTAGCTTCCTTACATTTTCTTTGAATCAAGACGTGTAGGGCATTGTATCGTTCATTATCCAATTATTTTAACTTATGTTGTTTTCGTTTGTGAAATTGCAGACTTCTGCGTTTTCCACTGAAGAATATCCTCTTCTCACCAATACTCCTCGGAAACGGATGAACAACAAAACAGTATTATGACCGGATTCTATTGTTCTACGGTTTCGCACACTTCCCTGCTACTAGATCTAAAGGCAAGCCTTTTACTTGTACCTCAGAGTTCCACACATGTGGACTCTCCATGATATTTTGCTAAAATAAAAGATTCTCCTATTGAAATCTGGTGCCGAATTTCATTTTGAAATATCTCTGACAAATTGCTGTAGTCCAGAAGGATCCCAAGAAAAGGGGTGGAACGATGGTGGAACTGAGAGTCGCAGAGGCAACTTCGAGTTCGCCGCTCGGATCCGGATCCTAGTTCCACCCAAGATGTTCTCCGATTAGTAAATAAATCCAAAGGATATAAATATGACTTGAAGAGACTAAAGTAACGGAACTTCGTTTGCGCTTCTGCCTGCGAGGGACAGATTTTCCTTTGCAGGACCAGGTACGTAGATTGAAGGCGGATGGGAAGTAGTGACAGTGAAGCTGATCAGAAATGCCGGGGAGAGAGTTCCCTGTCAGGATGAGGATCAAAACCAGATCTGTAGATTGAAGGAAGATCGTAAGTAATGATTGTAAAGTTGATGAGAGAAATTCGGGGAGAGTTTTCTCTGTGATGGTTAAAAAGAAAATGTGAACGAAGCACCCGAAGATTGAACGATAACGGAATCCCTGTGAGATCCGCTGGTGTCACCCTGCTGATGCGGTCTGTTTGGAAAGTGGATATCATGGATATGTAATCTTTTTACTAGCGGCGTGTGTGGTTGGACAAAAGGACGGTGACCCTCTAGGAGTCTTTTTAGTTAAAGAAAATCAAACGTTTTAAACAAGAAACTGGTAGCGCTGACAGAGTTCCTACTTGGGATTATGATTATATAACGTGGTGTTATTATTTATTCACTTTAATTTGTTTGTTTGTGCCTGTCTCATCGGAGGGTGATGTCCTCGCTTTGATAAGTGGTTGTGTGTTGTGTGTGTTGTGTGCGCTGCTGTGCTTTACACCCTGGGTCGGAGAAACGTTGTCTCTTTTGTCGGTGTGCGTGTGTGTGGTTAAATGACAGTAAACTTGACTTGAGTTGAATAAGTGCCGGAGGTAGCTAATCGACACCATCCTACGAAACAACAACAGAGAAAAAAAGACTGACTGACCAAACGATGTTCAAATAAAAGAAAGGCGAGGCGTCTCTATCCTCACCTAGACAGCCTGTGACCAGGCCGGAATCAGGTCTGGACAAAGTTTTCATGTCAGCAGATGCTACACGACACAATCAAACACCCCGAACCCGCCTGATAACGCTCGGGCAACCGAAGCAGAGGGGCAAGAGGGGGACAAACGGCAAGACAAAGAACTATACAAGGAAAGATGAGCCCATTTTTAGGGCTGCTTCTGAACCGTTGAGGGGTCTTAAAAAAGAGATCACGACTATAATTTGCGTATTACAACAGGAAACGGCGAGAAATTAAAAGACGTGAATTCAGAACTCGATCCTGTTACATAATATCCAAAAAAGAAATTTATGATTGGCACCACCTCGGTAACTGGGCTATAGACCCTGTCTGAAGTTCAAGCAATGTGACAAATTTGTGAAATGTATAACTCCGTGCCTGGAAATGTTCAGAATGTTCTGAAAAGTGGTGTGCGGAACCCACTTGGCCTGAAGTACAAAGCGCGTTTGAATTCCCCAGAGGAATAGAAGGGGGAAACGATAATGATGGATATTCCGTTACCATGGGGACGTGGTTAAAGGGGACCGTGTTCGTCTGCCCGTGTGGGGCAATCCGTCAGCATAGTGATTTTGGAGAGGGGACCAGCTGCAGGCAAATATCAGGAGACAATATAACTGACTTCATTTCCCGTTTCCCTGACACAGGATAGATTTACAGAACAACTCTGTGCGGCCGTACACAGAATTGGAAATACACCTGGACTAAAATGTTAGCCAACGACAGCTTATCCTGACAGGCCGAACTCTGATGCATTTACATTGCACCGTCCGATACACTGAAACATCTCAGCCGAGCGATCACCAGAAGCTCCTTTCCGTGACGAACAGAGACTCTTTCTGAAACTGCACGCATCTATTATGGTCCAAAGGACGAAGCAACAGAAGGATTTTTGAGTGAACATCAGAATGAGCGATTTAAACCGCCAAACTTAACCCCTCATGTCACCACAGCCATCACTACTCGGACCCGTGCTTCAGACTTTACAGGAGTTAAACCGCACACAGTGTATAACTCCGCCTAATACTAACGCTACTCTACAGCTTCATTCCGCTCAGGATGGGTGTGTAATATTTCCTTCTTCATCGTTAAAAGAAAGATTGTTTGCTGTTTGCTCCCCCTGCTTTGCCTGAATATGTCGTAGTCTTGTTGCTTTCGCAGGCACCTCCCTCTCGGTGGGCGATAAACAAACATCACGAGGGTCCTCCGTCCCACCACACGACCCTACCCTCTATACGGCTACATGATTTGTCGCTGGAGGCAATGCAAGGCATGAATCCTGTCAGAAAGGCACTTTTCGATCAGGAAGGGCTTGTACCAGTCTGCAGTCCTTGTAATTCCCTTATTTTACCAGTTCCGAAAACAGGTCGTTATAATGAGTGACTTTTTTTTTTTGGCAATACTAAAGGGCGATTAGCAAGACAGCATGTCAGGGATTTACTGATGGCAATTTAACCGAACGGCAAGGCGCCGCTGACAACCCACTGTATAGTGTCTGCACAATTACCAGCAGTTGTAAGAGGCATGTCTGGGTGTCTAACATCTGTCGCCAACACTACAATTAAAAAAACATAGAACACAGAAACCTACAGCACATTGCAGGCCCTTCGGCCAGCAATGTTGTGCCCACTATGTGACCTGATCTCGGAACTGCTTGTATTTCCCTAGGGCATAAACCTCTACTTTTCAAAGTTCCATGTACCTGTCTAAGAGGCTCTTAAACACCCTATTGTATTCGCATCCACCACCACCTCCGGCAGTGTATTCCACGCACACAACACTCTCTGTGTCAAAACTGAACTCTGACATTCCCTCGGTACCTATTTCCAAGCACCTTAAAAGCATACCCCGCGTGTTAGCCATTTCGTCCCAAGGAAAAAAAGCCACGGGTTATCCACACGATCAATGCCGCTCATCATCTTATACATATAATTATGGTAGAAACGTCCGATCCTATTAAATTGGATCTCGCTGATGAAGTGTGTCGGCCCGGAACATTGACTGATTACTCTTTTGCATAGTTTCTGCCTGGCTTGCTGAGCTCCTTAGGATTGTGTGGGTATTACTTTGATTTCCAGCTCCTGTAGATGTTCTCCAGTTTGCGATTAGACTGGGACAACAGTCAACAAGATAAGAACCTGCGCTGCCTTCACGAGGCAAAATTAACCCGAGCTCATTACCAACTCCGGAATGCGATGGTCTTGTCATTTAACCTTGCCAGGCAATTATGTCTTAGTCCTTAAGACACTCAATCTGACTGGGAGTTAAATTGGACAAGGCTAGAATGACGTCGTTTGGGATTCACGGTGCTTTGGTGTTCACAGTACCAGAGATTGGACACAATCCTTACGTATCACTGGAAACATTATTTATGATAAAGCATTCAGTTAGTATTAACTGGCGCGAGGTGCATAAATCTATTCAGCGCTCGAAAAAATATCTGTCGTGTCGACTCTTACTTCCGTCAGCCCCGGGCGGGGAGAATCACCGGTGTTGTATAACGCTGATCGGTGGCAGGGCAGACATCAGTGAGAAGGAACTGGAAATGCGAAAGAGTCAGTATCGTTCCGTCAGAAAGCTGTACAACATCATTCAAAGTAAGTCTAATTCGTATTTCCAGTATCAATCATTTATTTTTCATACATCGATACAACTTCCAGGAAGAGCGTAATTGGTCGCAGAGAGAGAAAAATAAACAAATAACTTTTTCCCGTGGCTCTGGTAGTTGATTAAACTGAGATTTCCTTTGCTCAGTTCGCGACCGGACGGAAGGTGTGGTCAGACAGAAACAGAGAACAGAGGGAAAGAAAGAGACTGTGACGGGGCCTCGGGATGTGAACAGAGATAAAACCGGTGAGATGCGGGGACAACGAGGGAGCAGGTCGGAGATGGAGATGGGGTTGACAAAGAAGGAAAAGAACGCACACTCACTCTGATCCAGCCCGATCATGTCTCCCTCACGGGAAACTCACTAGTCCACGATTTTGTTCAGAACGGGACAGGACGTCGGGACAGAGAGAAACAGGGAACAGAGGAAACAGATTTTCACGGGACCTCAGGATGTGAACCGAGATAAAGAGGCAGATATGAAAGGACAAAGCAGAGCAGTCCGGAGATGGAAAAGAAGTTGGAAAAATAAAGAAAACACACACACACACACACACACACACACACACACACACACACACACACACACACACACACACACACACACACACACACACACACACACACACACACACACACACACACCTCCGCTATGTCTCAGTCTGATCACGTTCCCCTCAGCGGCGTGGGGGAAGGAGTGAGCGAGGACAACATGAGAGATATCGGGATTAAAACACAGTGAGCGTCACTGAAAAAGATGAATCAGAAAAAACGGAGAGAATGGAGAAAAGGGAGAGGATTCTTCCTAACTGGACCAACCCAGAGTAAAACGCTGTCAAATGTAATGGAGTTTATTAAAATCAAAAGGGTAGGATCTGATTATAGACCCTTCATCGGGGTGAATTACAGCTGTGGTGACCGCTACATATTACATATTTGATGAAGGACACATTTCACCTGTACGGGGTAAACAGCGAGTGAAATATATCATCACAAAACGCATGCGTATTTCAGAGCGCTCAGTTGTTACCCGTGGCTCTACATATCGGCAAGTGGATAGATTATGCAGGAACCATAGTATTTGAATTAATCCTCCGGCAGAAACGAACGAGTCGCTCTATGATTTCAGGAATTTGGTTAACAGTTCCAGCGGGTATTTCACCGCGTTCTTCAGCTCCTCTCTGAACTTGCTCTGAGTCACGGCGTAAATACATGTGTTGGTGCAGGAGCTGAGGATCTGCAGCATCGTCGCCGTGGATTCTGCGATATAAATCGGATCAGTGTCCGTGTAACGAGGGATGTTTGCAATCAGCACGTAGAGATCAAAAACCAGCAGAGTTTACCACAGAAATATAAAATTACCGGTTATACTGAATAGTAGAACCACCGATTTCCTTCGGTTCTCCATCTCCGGGTCCTTGTCATTCTTTCCGATGCTGCGGCCCCGGAGCCCCATCCGGACTTTATTAGCGGACAAAATCCGTCTAACCGTCAGACCATTGAACGATAAAATCAGAACAAACGGGAGACAAGGCATGAAAACGCGATGTATCATGCGAGGTGCCTCCCACGAGGGAGACGTATAGAAACTCTCTTTGGTGACACAGCCATAGTAAACTCCATCTATTATCATCACAGGTTCGAATGTAAAGTAGAAAGGGATACTTTCTAAACAGCCCAGAACACTCACTGTCCCGATAACCACAGCTGCCGTTCTTTCGGTGCAAAACTTTGTTTTCAGCTTTTCACAACAAATGGCCACAAATCTGTCACAGGTGAACGCGACTGTCAGCCAGTCAGAGACCCCGGTGCTTGCTAAAAGCAGGCAAAGAACAATCCTGCAAACGGGAGTCCAATAGAGGAAGGAAGAGCTAAAGTATATGAAAACAGTCCACTTCAGCAGAGGGTCAGAGATAACGACCAGGAGATCGGCCGCTGCCATTCCCAGCAGGTAGCGAGTGATGCATTTGGAGAGACCGCACTTTCCTCGGGACAGGATAACAATCGCCACCAGGTTAACTGCAAGAGGGAGGGAAAGAAGCAGAGAAATTACTGACTGGTCAGGGCAATAGAGCAAAATTATTATTATTAGACTTCATCTTGTGGTTTTTTTTCTGCTTCAAATGGTGGAAACTGGACCCAGAACATATGAACCCGCTGACAGTGTGCAATGCAGTGACAGCGTGACAGAGAACTCTCCGCGAGTTTTGTAAATGGGTTCAATCTGGGTGAATTGCCAAACGGACCAGATGACAGCTGGTTAAACGCTTCCTGGCCGCAGTAAGGAATGGGTATGTTATACCAACGTCACTGGCCTGAGCCGCACAGGAATGAAATGAAATCCACATCGGCGGTTCCCTCTGCTCATATTTCTAACATAAATGAGCCATTCGCGTTGTTCTATCACCCAGTCAGGCAATTCACAGTCGATTTATACGGACAAAGTACCAAGTCGGCTGGCTCCCACGGATGCGGCGTAGCCCGGTGTCCTCCAGTGCAGACATTTCGATTCACAATTAATCCGTGATATCGAGCCAGCGGAGAGGATTTCATTCAAAGGCAGCATCTCGGCTCCAGTATGGAGCGCTTCCTGCTGCGAACGCAATGGGATTAATAATGTCAGCGCCTTCCGTCCATGACTGAAATGCGGGACTGGACAGGTGGCTGTGGAAACAAGTAGCGACAGAAACACTTCAGAACATCGGAATTAACTCTCAGTTTCTGCCCTTTACAGGTGTGACAGCGGCTTACCGGGAATTCCAACGGCTGAAATAACAGGGTATTAAATGTTTTCAATCCGCCAGATTACTGGATATCCCATTTGAGTGACGCAGTGAACGCGATTGCTCTGAATTCCACAGCTCGGCGAGACACTCTGGGCTGACGTACTGCAACAGGCTCTGATTTATACAGGGGATCGATCTCCAGTGACAAGGTCCCACATCTGACCATTGTTATTGAAAAAACAAATTACATCATTCTGTGTACACAGACACTCTGTCCAATTTTCCTTCAGACCTGGACGGCATCGATGTTTACTTCATTTTCATCACTTTCCCTGTACAATGTTTATTTTCGACACCGTCGATAAATCCAGAACTGTCCACGGTTCCCTCCAACTCTTAAACTATCTTCTCCACATCTGTAGTATCTGAGTGTACCTATGTTTATATGTATGTGTGTGGGTGTGGGTTAGTGTGTATGAGCGCGCGCGTGTTTTTATGTGTATATGTGTCTGTGTGTGTGTGTGTGTGAGTGTGTGTGTGTGTGGATGTGTGTGTGTGTGTGTGTGTGCGTGTGTGTGTGTGTGGATGTGTGTATAGGTGTGCTGTGTGTGTTCTTATTGTGTGTGCGCATGTGTGCGGATGTTTGTGTGCAACTCATATATCACAAAATGTATACGCATAAAATTTGTTATATGTGCTGTCGATTTTGAACAGTAAAGTGACGGACAAAATCGTTGTTGAATCCGCCTGAGGAACAGTTAGATGCTGAAACACTGTGGCGTTCAATTAGGGGAAGGGTTATAATGAGATGATAAGGATGTCATTCACTGCACTGTGGGTTACCAGCACAACCACAACACGTTTCTCCACGGTGTAAATACCGGCATGATTTAACAAAATACTTTCTGACATGTATAGACTCCATTCCGATATGATCTCATGGTTTAACATAAAAATACCCGTGTCTTTGGCATTTCCTTTACAGAGTCCTTCGCAGGACCATCAAATACAGCCAAGTCATCAAACAAAGCCATATTGAAAGTATTATGAACACACACACGCACACACGCAGAAACACAGATACACACACTCAAAAACACACTTGCACTCACACACATGTAAACTTCCATACATATATATACACTATGACATACACACGCACATACACACACGCGCATACAGATTCACTCGCTCACATTCACACACACTCTCTGTGCATTTCATACAGCATATACCAGTTTTTCCACTCGTGCGAAAGTGTGGGGTACATTCTGTATCTGACAGTCTCTGCCATAGTGTGAGACGGTGGGGTTTCAATTTGTATTTGTCAGTCTCTGCTATAGTGTGGGAGTGGGGATTTCATTCTGTATCTGTCAGTCTCTGCTATAGTGTGAGAGTGTGGGTTTCATTCTGTATCTGTCAGTCTCTGTTACAGTGTGAGAGTGTGGGTTTCATTCTGTATCTGTCAGTCTCTGCTACAGTGTGAGAGTGTTGGTTTCATTCTGCATCTATCAGTCTCTGCTAATGTGAGAGAATGGGTTTCATTCTGTATCTGTCGGTCTCTGTTACAGTGTGAGAGTGTGGGTTTCATTCTGTATCTGTCAGTCTCTGCTACAGTGTGAGAGTGTTGGTTTCATTCTGCATCTGTCAGTCTCTGCTAATGTGAGAGAATGGGTTTCATTCTGTATCTGTCGGTCTCTGCTACAGTGTGAGAGTTTGTGATTCATTCTGTATCTGTCAGTCGCTGTTACAGTGTGAGAGTGGTTTTCATACTGTATCTGACAGTCTCTGTTACAGTGTGAGAGTGTGGGTTTCATTCTGTATCTGTCGGTCTCTGTTACAGTGTGAGAGTGTGGGTTTCATTCTGTATCTGTCAGTCTCTGCTAATGTGAGAGAATGGGTTTCATTCTGTATCTGTCGGTCTCTGCTACACTATGAGAGTGTGTGATTCATTCTGTATCTGTCAGTCGCTGCTACAGTGTGAAAGTGGTTTTCATACTGTATCTGTCAGTCTCTGCTGCAGCATGAGAGTGTGGGTTTCGTTCTGTATCGGTCAGTCTCTGTTACTATGTGAGAGTGTGGGATTCATTCTGTACCTGTCAGTCTCTGTTGCAGTGTGGAGTGTGAATTTCATTCTGTATCTGTCAGTCTCTGTTACAGTGTGAGAGTGTGGTTTCATTCTGTATCTGTCAGTCTCTGTTACAGTGTGAGAGTGTGGATTTCATTCTGTACCTGTCAGTCTCTGTTGCAGTGTGGAGTGTGGATTTCATTCTGTATCTGTCAGTCTCTGTTACAGTGTGAGAGTGTGGTTTCATTCTGTATCTGTCAGTCTCTGTTACAGTGTGAGAGTGTGGATTTCATTCTGTATCTGTCGTTCTCTGATCGAGCGTTAACTGTGTCCTCTCAGTCCTGTAGCCGGAAGCCACTGTTTCAGTTGAAGCGGGTGTATTTTTTCTCTTAATTCTCAAATCTGGTAACTGATCTCAAAATAGTTGCCGTCTTCCCCGAGCTATTTTTGGAACAAGAGTATCCTACGGTTGATTTATGCTATAGTTGTGAGATAGAGAGTTCGTCAATGAATAATGTCAGTTGTCGGAGCAGTACATTCAGGATAATAGAGTCATGGGCCAAACAGACCATTCGGCCCGGCTTCATTCTGCATGTTATTTCTTACTCAAAGAGATACAGCCAAATAGAACAGCACCTGGTCTTTAATTGTCTGTGGCTTGGCAATGCAACTTCTTCAATGTTGAATGAAAATAAACACTTTAGATAAGTGCTGTAATTTAAATATATAAGTGCGTAAGTAAATTCATAAATTGTTAGATATGAAACAAACAGAGCCAGAATGTTTCATATTCCAGCAGCATGTATATCAATAGATTTCCCTCAACAATTCTAAATTGCTTCCTTCACCGAGTATCTTCTCTCTTTAGAGTTTGCCGATTCTTTTATCCGTCCCTCAATGTGCACAACTGTGTGAGTTTGCCCAGTGATGTCCCACTCATAAATGATGTAATATTCATTTTGATTTTCTTATGTGAGCTTCAGATTGGTCATCCATGTTTTATTGATTATACAGTGACAGCCTTGTTCAGTGTGATACTGAGAGAGTTTGCGAGTAGGAATGTGAGGGAAGCTCAGGTTTCACATTTGAAATAATCCAGTGCTCCACATTGCAGCATGCGGCTGACTGATGAATTACTGAGAAACTGGCGTCTCCGCTCAGGCCGAAAACCCACCCCACCCCGCCCCATTATGTGCCAGCAGATATAAAACATCCCCGCTCTGTACACAAACACTCTGTCCAGTTCCCCTTCAGCCCTGGGCGGCATCGATGTTTACGTCATTTAGATCAGCCTCCCCTGTATCATTCTTATTTTCGACACCTTGAGGTCCAGATGCAGGGATTCACTGCATCTCTTAAACTATCTCCTGCTATCATATTTGACCAACCAAAATGCATCCTATCAATGTCCCGTTGTCAATTCTGTCAGCCCACCGCGCTATCCACAATACCCCCAACCTTTGTGTCATCAGCAAATTCTCTAAGTTATCCCTCTACATCCTCATCCAGGTCAATTATATAAAAAAACACTAAGAATAGGGGTCCCAGAACAGATCCCTGAGGCACACCACTGGTCAACGGCTTCCATAAAGAATATGACCCGTCTACAATCACTTTTTGCCTTCTGTGGGCAAGCCAGTTCTGGATCCGCAAAGCCATGCCCCTTGGATCCCATGACTACTTACTTTCTCGATAAGCCTTGCATGGTGTTCCTTATCAAATGGCTTGCTAAAATCCATATACACTACACCTATGGCTCTACCGTCATCAATATGCTTAGTCACATCCTCAAAAATTCAAACAGGCTCGTAAGGCACGAACTGCCTTTGACAAAGCCATGCTGATTACTCCGAATCATATTATGCCTCTACAAATGTTCATAAATTCTGCCTCTCAGGATCTTCTCCATCAACCTACCAACCACTGAAGTAAAACTCACTGGCCTATAGTCTCCTGGGCTCTCCCTACTCCCTTTCTTGAATAGGAGAACAAGATCCGCAACCCTCCAATCCTCCGGAACCTCTCCCGTCCTCATTGATGATGCAAAGATCATTGCCAGAGGCTCAGCAATCTGCACCCTCGCTTCCCACAGTTCCCTGGGTGTACATCCCGTCCGGTCCCGGCAACCTATCCAAATGGATGCTTTCCAAAATCTCCGGCACATTCTCAAGCTTTTCAGTCCACTGCAAGTCATCCCTACAATCGCCAAGATCCTTTTCCGTAGTTAATACTGAAGCAAATTATTATTTAACTACCTCCGTTATTTCCTCGTGTTCCATAAACGCTTTTCCATTCTCACACTTGATGGGTGATATTCGCTCACATCTTATCCTCCTGCTCTTCACATACTTGTGGAATGCCTCGGGGTTTTCCTTAGTCCTGAATTATATGTGTTTTTGTTTTCTTTAAGCGGGTTTTTGCTTTGTGGCCGCCTGCAACAAGACGAACCTCAAGGCTGTCTACTGCACACAGACTTTGATGGTAAATGTGCTCTGAACTATGAACAAGTTGAGACCAATGTTAGGAAGGCGTGCTGGCCTTCATTTGACTGGAATCGAGCTCAAACATGGTGAGAAAATGTTGCAGATCCGTAACGCACAGGTTAGACCCCACTTGAGATGTTGAGCTTAGGAAGACGGTGGAAACGTTAAAGGGGATGAAGAGCAGATTTACCGGGATACCACCTGGGCTACACACGCGGTGTTGTACAAACAATAAGTCATTGTGATTGGAAGGCGCTGCCTGCTCCTGTGGTAGAGATGGGGTCACCAGATGTCTTCAAATGTAACTGCACACACAGATAACGGGCGAGTCATGTGTAGATACCGAAACGATACAGGAAGCAAAGTTAACGAGACGGCTCATATAATAATCAGCGCAAAGCAGTTAAGGCCATAAGGACATTAAGAATAGGAGCAGAATTAGTCAAGTTGGTCGCTCGAGTCTGCTCCGCCATTTAATCATGGCTAATCCAATTTTCCTTTCAGCCCCTATGTCTTGTTTTTTTTTTCTATCCATGACCTGCAGAGTGAAGAATCTATCACTTTCCGTCTTAATTATACATAAAGACTTGGACTCTGCAATTACCCTTGGCAAGGAAGTACAGGATTCAGCCCTCGCTGGCTAAAGCAATTTTTTCTGTTTGCCGTTCTACAAGGACGCTCCTCTATTCTGAGGCAGCGTCTTCTGGCCCTAGACTCTCTCACCATAAAAAAATTATCCATCCCACATCTATTCTGTCAAGATTTCCCCTTGGGGATCAATAAAGTATCTATCTACCTATCTATCTATCTATCTATCTATCTATCTATCTATCTATCTATCTATCTATCTATCTATCTATCTATCTATCTATCTATCTATCTATCTATCTATCTATCTATCTATCTATCTATCTATCTATCTATCTATCTATCTATCTATCTATCTATCTAACTATCTATCTATCAATCTATCTACCTATCTTTCACCATTCAATATTTCCAATGACGTTACACCTCGTTTTTCTGTTTTCCAGTGAATTCCGGGCCAGAGACTACAAACCCTCTTGATATGACAAGCCGTGAAATCCGGAAATCATTTTCGTAAACCAGGACTGAGCACTCTCTAGTTTCAGAATATCCTTTCTCACCGCAGAGTCTCAAATCTGCTCACACCACTCAAAGAGCAGCCCTAATAGTGCTTTATAAAGTCTCAATGTTATATTGGATCGGGCAAGTGACCTCCTTCTATAGCGCTCTCTGGGTTATTTCTGTGCTGGTCTGGGATACTGGTTTTCCAAAGAATGGCCCTCCCTCTTTCTTTCCTTTCCCCATTCGGTATCAGCCTATTCTCGCCCTTAACACTTTGCTAAACTTCACTTGTGCTGATGCAATCAACGCTGACTTTTCCTGCCGACGGGAAACTGCAGAACGACGCGCGAAGCAGCAGGAGGTCCAAATGGAGAAAGGCATCCTCCCGAGGATTCACAGATACTGGATCCCGAGGGAGCAGTGTGCGGTCAGTTAGATGACTGAGGGTGGGTCAGAATTCCGAAAGACATCCTCCCGAGGATTCACAGATACTGGATCCCGAGGGAGCAGTGTGCGGTCAGTTAGATGACTGAGGGTGGGTCAGAATGCCGAAAGGCATCCTCCCGAGGATTCACAGATACTGGATCCCGAGGGAGCAGTGTGCGGTCAGTTAGATGACTGTGGGTGGGTCAGAATGTCGAAAGGCATCCTCCCGAGGATTCACAGATACTGGATGGCGAGGGAGCAGTGTGCGGTTAGTTAGATGACTGAGGGTGGGTCAGAATGCCGAAAGGCGTCCTCCCGAGGATTCACAGATACTGGATCCCGAGGGAGCAGTGTGCGATCAGTTAGATGACTGGTTGTGGGTCCAAATGGAGAAAGGCGTCCTCCCGAGGATTCACAGAGGGAGCAGTGTGCGGTCAGTTAGATGACTGGTTGTGGGTCCAAATGGCGAAAGGCATCCTCCCGAGGATTCACAGATACTGGATCCCGAGGGAGCAGTGTGCGGTCAGTTAGATGACTGAGGGTGGATCAGAATGGCGAAAGGCATCCTCCCGAGTATTCACAGATACTGGATCCCGAGGGAACAGTGTGCGGTCAGTTAGATGACTGAGGGTGGGTCAGAATGCCGAAAGACATCCTCCCGAGGATTCACAGATACTGGATCCCGAGGGAGCAGTGTGCTGTCAGTTAGATGACTGGGGGTTGGCCCAAATGTCGAAAGACATCCTCCCGAGGATTCACAGATACTGGATCCCGAGGGAGCAGTGTGCGGTCAGTTAGATGACTGGGGGTGGGTCAGAATGTCGAAAGGCATCCTGCCGAGGATTCACAGATACTGGATCCCGAGGGAGCAGTGTGCGGTCAGTTAGATGACTGAGGGTGGGCCAGAATGTCGAAAGGCATCCTCCCGAGGATTCACAGATACTGGATCCCGAGGGAGCTGTGTGCGGTCAGTTAGATCACTGAGGGTGGGTCCAATTGGCGAAAGGCGTCCTCCCGAGGATTCACAGATATTGGATCCCGAGGGAGCAGTGTGCGGTCTGTTAGATGACTGGGGGTGGGTCAGAATGCCGAAAGGCAACCTCCCGAGGATTCACAGATACTGGATCCCGAGGGAGCAGTGTGCGGTCTGTTAGATGACTGGGGGTGCGGGTGTGCTCTGGGTTGCTGTTTGTGTGGATGTTTCTGGAGGGTGGTGGGGTTCTGTGGTGGTTGAGCAATGGACGACTGCTGAGCGTGAGGAGTCAGATGGGTGCTGTGGGAGTGGCTGATGTGCGGTTATGTGCCCGTAGAATCAAGATTAGATACACGGATATTGTTTTGCTGGTCAGGCCAGTGCGGGAGCGGAGATGCATTCGCGGTGCTTGTGTGGGAGGGGGTGTGTGTCGACGGCCTCTGGGTCTGACGGCTGAGATATGGGCTGGCTGTGTGTTCAATAGAGGCCTGTTGGTCAGTGCCAAATCCCTGGGAGCCGTGGAGTCTGCTGGGTAGGAATAGCCGCAGTGTGAGCTGATGGGGAGGAGTGGAGTCAACGAGAATGTGGGCGGTATGTGGTCATTGGAAAATGAGGAGTCAGTGGAAAACAACGTATTGGGATTTGTGTCCATCGGGGTCATATGGGCGGTTGACATTGAGTAGGGGCTGCTGGGGAGGGCTGTGATCACTGGGGATGTGGAAATATTTGAGGGCAGTGGGAAATGGTGAAGGGTTTGTAATGTCAGTTGTAACGCGGAGGAAGGATGGCGTCGCTGGGAACGAGTAGGTGTGTCGGGACATTCCGACTTGGGCCGTAAGTAGAAACAACCGGGTTTGTGTGGACCCATCCGGGACACTGCAGTGTCCGGCGTCACTGGGGACTGGTGCGGGAGTTGTGGTGTTAATCGGAACGTGAACGAGGTGTGCGGTCATTGGGATGTGTTGAGTTTTTGGTCATTGGGGGCGTGGCGCGACATCGGGTCAATGGGAACTGCTGGTCGGATCTGCTCTTCTTTGGACTGTGGAGAAAGTATGCTGTCAGATAATCTACCGGGAGGGGGTAGCCAGTCGAGGTTGTTGGAGCGGTGTGGGGTCAGTGAGAACTTCGGGAATGAGTGGGGTCAGTGGGTAATCGGAGGTCGGTGCAGAGACTGTGTTCTGGTGCGGAGGTAAAGGGCTCAGAGGAGCTGTTGCTAATGAGCTCGGTCAGAGGAAGCGTGCGGAGGTGAGGGCTGTGGCGGCTGAGTGAGAGGTGGAGGCCGTGGAAGCTGGAGTTGAGTTACAGGTCGTGATGACTGTTTGGGAGGTGGAGACCGTGGATGTTGTTGCAGGAGCTGGAGGCCGTGATGACTGTTTAGGAGGTGGTGTCCGTGGATACTGCTGAAGGCGGTGGAGTCCCTGGTGACTGGTTGGGGCGGTGGAGTCCCTGGTGACTGGTGGGGTGGAGGAGTCCCTGGTGACTGGTGGGATGGAGGAGTCCGTAGTGACTGGTGGGGAGGTGGAGTCCGTGGTGACTGGTGGGGTGGAGGAGTCCGTGGTCACTGGTGGGGAGGTGGAGTCCGTGGTGACTGGTGGGGAGGTGGAGTCCGTGGTGACTGGTGGGGTGGAGGAGTCCGTGGTGACTGGTGGGGTGGTGGAGTCCCTGGTGACTGGTGGGGTGGAGGAGTCCGTGGTGACTGATGGGGAGGTGGAGTCCGTGGTGACTGGTGGGGTGGTGGAGTCCGTGGTGACTGGTGGGGAGGTGGAGTCCCTGGTGACTGGTGGGGAGGAGGAGTCCGTGGTGACTGGTGGGGTGGTGGAGTCCGTGGTGACGGGTGCGGAGGAGGAGTCCGTGGTGACTGGTGGGGAGGTGGAGTCCGTGGTGACTGGTGGGGTGGAGGAGTCCGTGGTGACTGGTGGGGTGGAGGAGTCCGTGGTGACTGGTGGTGAGGTGGAGTCCATGGTGACTGGTGGGGAGGTGGAGTCCGTGGTGACTGGTGGGGTGGTGGAGTCCGTGGTGACGGGTGGGGAGGAGGAGTCCGTGGTGACTGGTGGGGAGGTGGAGTCCGTGGTGACTGGTGGGGTGGAGGAGTCCGTGGTGACTGGTGGGGTGGAGGAGTCCGTGGTGACTGGTGGTGAGGTGGAGTCCATGGTGACTGGTGGGGAGGTGGAGTCCGTGGTGACTGGTGGGGTGGTGGAGTCCGTGGTGACGGGTGGGGAGGAGGAGTCCGTGGTGACTGGTGGGGAGGTGGAGTCAGTGGTGACTGGTGGGGTGGAGGAGTCCGTGGTGACTGGTGATGAGGTGGAGTCCATGGTGACTGGTGGGGAGGTGGAGTCCGTGGTGACTGGTGGGGTGGAGGAGTCCGTGGTGACTGGTGGGGTGGAGGAGTCCGTGGTGACTGGTGGGGAGGTGGAGTCCGTGGTGACTGGTGGGGAGGAGGAGTCCGTGGTGACTGGTGGGGAGAAGGAGTCCGTGGTGACTGGTGGGGAGGAGGAGTCCGTGGTGACTGGTGGGGTGGAGGAGTCCGTGGTGACTGGTGGGGTGGAGGAGTCCGTGGTCACTGGTGGGGAGGTGGAGTCCGTGGTGACTGGTGGGGCGGTGGAGTCCGTGGTGACTGGTGGGGAGGTGGAGTCCGTGGTGACTGGTGGGGTGGAGGAGTCCGTGGTGACTGGTGGGGAGGAGGAGTCCGTGGTGACTGGTGGGGAGGAGGAGTCCGTGGTGACTGGTGGGGAGGTGGAGTACGTGGTGACTGGTGGGGTGGTGGAGTCCGTGGTGACTGGTGGGGCGGTGGAGTCCGTGGTGACTGGTGGGGTGGTGGAGTCCGTGGTGACTGGTGGGAGGTAGAGTCCGTGGTGACTGGTGGGGAGGTGGAGTCCGTGGTGACTGGTGGGGAGGTGGAGTCCGTGGTGACTGGTGGGGAGGAGGAGTCCGTGGTGACTGGTGGGGTGGAGGTGTCCCTGGTGACTGGTGGGGAGGTGGAGTCCGTGGTGACTGGTGGGGTGGAGGAGTCCGTGGTGACTGGTGGGGAGGTGGAGTCCGTGGTGACTGGTGGGGAGGAGGAGTCCGTGGTGACTGGTGGGGTGGAGGTGTCCCTGGTGACTGGTGGGGTGGTGGAGTCCGTGGTGACTGGTGGGGAGGAGGAGTCCGTGGTGACTGGTGGGGAGGAGGAGTCCGTGGTGACTGGTGGGGTGGAGGTGTCCCTGGTGACTGGTGGGGTGGTGGAGTCCGTGGTGACTGGTGGGGAGGTGGAGGCCGTGGTGACTGGTGGGGTGGAGGAGTCCGTGGTGACTGGTTGGGAGGTGGAGTCCGTGGTGACTGGTGGGGTGGAGGAGTCCGTGGTGACTGGTGGGGAGGAGGAGTCCGTGGTGACTGGTGGGGTGGAGGAGTCCGTGGTGACTGGTGGGGAGGTGGAGTCCGTGATGACTGGTGGGCAGGTGGAGTCCGTGGTGACTGGTGGAGAGGTGGAGGCCGTGGATGCTGCTGAAGGCGGTGGAGTCCCTGGTGACTGGTGGGGAGGTGGAGTCCGTGGTGACTGGTGGTGAGGTGGAGTCCGTGGTGACTGGTGGGGTGGAGGAGTCCGTGGTGACTGGTGGGGTGAAGGAGTCCGTGGTGACTGGTGGGGAGGTGGAGTCCGTGGTGACTGGTGGGGAGGTGGAGTCCGTGGTGACTGGTGGGGTGGAGGAGGCCGTGGTGACTGGTGCGGTGGAGGAGTCCGTGGTGACTGGTGGGGAGGTGGAGTCCGTGGTGACTGGTGGGGAGGTGGAGTCCGTGGTGACTGGTGGGGTGGAGGAGTCCGTGGTGACTGGTGGGGAGGTGGAGTCCGTGGTGACTGGTGGGGTGGAGGAGGCCGTGGTGACTGGTGGGGAGGTGGAGTCCGTGGTGACTGGTGGGGAGGTGGAGTCCGTGGTGACTGGTGGGGAGGTGGAGTCCGTGGATGCTGCTGAAGGCGGTGGAGTCCCTGGTGACTGGTGGGGAGGTGGAGTCCGTGGTGACTGGTGGGGTGGAGGAGTCCCTGGTGACTGGTGTGGAGGTGGAGTCCGTGGTGACTGGTGGGGTGGAGGAGTCCGTGGTGACTTGTGGGGAGGTGGAGTCCGTGGTGACTGGTGGGGTGGAGGAGGCCGTGGTGACTGGTGGGGAGGTGGAGTCCGTGGTGACTGGTGGGGTGGAGGAGGCCGTGGTGACTGGTGGGGAGGTCGAGTCCGTGGTGACTGGTGGGGAGGAGGAGTCCGTGGTGACTGGTGGGGAGGTGGATTCCGTGGTGACTGGTGGGGTGGTGGAGTCCGTGGAGCCCGGTGTTGAGGTGGAGTCCGTGGTGACTGGTGGGGAGGTGGAGTCCGTGGTGACTGGTGGGGTGGAGGCCGTGGTGACTGGTGGGGAGGTGGAGTCCGTGGTGACTGGTGGGGTGGAGGAGTCCGTGGTGACTGGTGGGGAGGTGGAGTCCCTGGTGTCTGGTGGGGAGGTGGAGTCCGTGGTGATTGGTGGGGAGGTGGAGTCCGTGGATGCTGCTGAAGGCGGTGGAGTCCGTGGAGCCCGGTGTTGAGGTGGAGTCCGTGGTGACTGGTGGGGAGGTGGAGTCCGTGGTGACTGGTGGGGTGGAGGCCGTGGTGACTGGTGGGGAGGTGGAGTCCGTGGTGACTGGTGGGGTGGAGGAGTCCGTGGTGACTGGTGGGGAGGTGGAGTCCCTGGTGACTGGTGGGGAGGTGGAGTCCGTGGTGACTGGTGGGGTGGAGGAGGCCGTGGTGACTGGTGGGGAGGTCGAGTCCGTGGTGACTGGTGGGGAGGAGGAGTCCGTGGTGACTGGTGGGGAGGTGGAGTCCGTGGTGACTGGTGGGGTGGTGGAGTCCGTGGAGCCCGGTGTTGAGGTGGAGTCCGTGGTGACTGGTGGGGAGGTGGAGTCCGTGGTGACTGGTGGGGTGGAGGCCGTGGTGACTGGTGGGGAGGTGGAGTCCGTGGTGACTGGTGGGGTGGAGGAGTCCGTGGTGACTGGTGGGGAGGTGGAGTCCCTGGTGACTGGTGGGGTGGAGGAGTCCGTGGTGACTGGTGGGGTGGTGGAGGCCGTGGATGCTGCTGAAGGCGGTGGAGCCCGTGGAGTCTGTTGTTGAGGTGGAGTAAGAGAAACTGGTTGTCCCGCGTGAGGATTAAAGGGAAATCGATCGGAATGTGTGTGCGCGGTTAGTGGAGATCTTGCTGTAAGAGTTGGTCAATGTAAGGACTGTTGAGAGACTGCGGAGTCAGAGATTAATAGGGCAGCGCGGCCACAGGGGTGCATCCTGTTGGGATGTGTTGAGTCCACTGGGAAAGGCTGATGGGAAGGATCAGAGTCATTGCCATGTGTCGATCGCGAAAGGGCGGGTTCAGAAGGAGGGCTCAGGAAGGCGGTGTCTGGTCTTGCAGTGTGTGTAAAACGTGTGGGGGTGTCGGTGATTTCAATGCGAAGCGCCTGTGCTGATGGAATTGACTCAGTGGGTTTTCGTGTGGGAGGTTTGGAGTCAGGAGGAGTGGTTGTTGAGGAGACGTGTGGTCATTAGGAACTGGTGGAAAAAGGATGCGTTTAATGAGACAGCGTGGTGAGGGGGAATGGTCAGTGGTGTAGAGATGGGGGTCAATAGGTACAGCTCGTACGGAAGCCGCTGGGTGACAGGAAGAGGCAAAAGGCGGAGCTGTGGTGTCTGTGGACGCTAAGAGATGCCGGAAGTCGGCCCCAGTAGCTACTCGGAGACACGCGTAGTCAGCGCAGGAGTGTTGTGCACGAGTCGTGTTTTATTATGGGGAGTCACAATCTTCAGCATTTAATTTAATCTGCCATATTTTCCGAAATTCTTTTAACCTTCCCCCATCTCACGGTTATGACCCCCCAAAGTTCTTCCGCTCCTCGTTCATGTTTATGAAAAACAAAATTCTCTTGCTACTGACATCTGAGGATGTTCAGTGTAAGTCTTTCACCAGTCCGGAGTAACAGCGATATCTTGTGGTTGGACTTTGTTTCCGTGGAGCCGCAGTTCCTGTGAATGCGCGGCATCAACTCGTTATGGCGATCTAGTTATCGACAGCGAGGCATGGAGCTCTAAAAAATGCATGATGAAGCTCACGTCACACCGAATCACACAGGGATATTTAATAACTTCTCAACAGACTCTTGGTAAAAATATGGAGAATTATTAATTTTATATTCAGTCCCGCAGTAACTTCAGATAGAAATCACCTGTTTTGATTTTGGAGTTACAGTTTAAACTCCAGAACAGGTGTGGAGGACGCAACAAACATGTGGTGTGTCGTTGAAACAGAACAGACCATTGAAACCCTCGAATAAGAATTGAGCCATTCGGTTAATCTATTCCACTCGGCTAATCCATTATGAGTGATTTATTATCCTTTTCAAACCTATTCTCCTGCCTTCTCCCGAAAACATTTGACGCTCTGATTAACCAAGAAGCTACAAATCTCCGGCTTAAATGTACCTAATGACATGACCTGGAGAGCCGGCTGTGCCAATGAATTCCGCCCCCTGGCGAAATGAAACATTAAATCTTCATCTGTGTTCCAAATGAAGGTCCCTCAATCTGAAGCCGTGAGGACCGGTCGTAGGCTCCCCACTGTTGGAAATCTCCTCTCCATACCTACTCTGTCAGGGCATTGCAGCACTCCAAAGGTTTCAATTAAATCCCCGCTCGTTCTGCTGATACCCGGAGATATCAATTCACTGTGATTGCTTACAACCCGGCACCTTGCCACACCGGACGCAGCAAACGGCTCACAGTTCAGTGCCATCACCGCACAGCATTCCGCGAAAATGAATGAACAGCCAGAATGTACGAAACAGGAAGTCAATGGCGCTGTGAAGCATTTCGCAAACTGCTGCATTATCATGCCGTGACACCAGCAACATGGAGATTACATGGAGTGACCGCCATAATAATGGCTCGAACACAGTGTAGGAATGGTGAAGATATATGTGGAATGTATGAAACGTAAAGTCCTTTATCTTGCTTCTAATATTCTGATGTTGGACATCATTACTGTAAAGAGTCAGAGCTGCAAACCTGCTAAAGCTCGGTCAACTTGTATTTATTGTATGAAAATACCGTCAGGCCAATACGAAATGTGTACCGACGTGGTGTCAAATCATCGACGAGTAGGGCCGAGGCAAAATCATATCTGATCCGTACACTGGGTCTTCGACGTTTGCTGAAACTAGATACTTAGATAACTGGATAACTAGTTAACTAGATAACTCGAGACTAGAAACTATATACTAGAAACTGAAACAGACAGGAAAAAAGAGAGACAGTAAGTCTCACCTGTAACATGCTAATATAATCGGCAAAGAAGGAGTTTAACAGAAGGAAAATCTCCAAACACGAGAGAAAGCAAATGGATGTAGGAACTGGCAGACTCGTCCATGTCACTCCAAAAGTTTAGATAATGGGCACTTCTGTGTATTTGCAATCCCAGATATTGGGGTGATTTAATGTGCAAGTTAATATATATTTTAAAGAAGAGCTATCTCATAACCCGAGCTATCTAATTGATAATAGAAATATAAGTGGTTTTCTTCTGAAATAACGGACAGACAAAACAGCTGTGAGAAGTAGCGTTTTCAGGGAGTTCAATTCATTAATACGCTTGTAGAGCAGGTCTGATTATTTATCGAAATTGATAAATTATTTAACTCTTTCATGTGAGCGGTACAGGCTTCTGAAACATTTCAAAACTAAATTAGCCGGGGAGAGAAGAAGAGTTTTCACCTGCTCTCTGAATCTGGTCTGGGTCACTCCGTAGATAAATGTATTCGTGCAGCTGCTGAAATTCTGAATCAAAGTACCCACAAACCGTGCCTGAAAAAGCCGAATGGACGTTTCCAGGTCTGTGTAGAGGCATCGCATGAGAATGAAGACCAGAGTGGTTGTCGCCCAACAGAGAAGGAAACTCGCCGACAGGCTGAAGAGCAGAATGATGGATTGTCTCCGACTCTCCATCTCCGGATCTCGCTGTTTCCCGCAATTTCCCCGTCCCTTCAGTCCCCTGCGGACTCTGCTCGCCGCCAGTATCTGACTGACGGTCAGAGCATTGAGGGTCAAAATGAGGAAGAAAGGAAGTAGCGGATTCAACAGACGGTCCACCCAATAAAACCCCTCAAACGATGGCGAGATAAGAAATACGGGCCTACTGAAACAGACCCAATCACCCCTCACCAACAAGGCTGCTCCTTCCATGTATATGAAATAAAATGGAATGTTCTTTAAACAGACCCCGATAGATACCTCGCCTATCACCAAACCCGCAATTCTGGGGGTGCAGTATTTTGTTTTAAATTTAGCGGAGCAAATGGCCACAAAGCGATCGAAAGTGAAAGCGACAATAAACCACACGGAACAGTCAACGGCCACGTGACACAGGACGTAGTGGACAAGGCAGAACGGAGCGTTGTCCAGGACTCCGTAATCAAATCCGTATGCTCGACCCATCTGGTAGAACAGGACTTCGATAATCACCCCCATTAGATCCGCCGCAGCCATCGCCACCAGGTACCGCGTGACACATTTGGAGAGACCACAGTTTCCCCGGCTGAGAATGATGATTGCCACAAGGTTAACTGCATTGTGACAAAAAAGTCAAAAATAAGAAAAAAGAAAACCAAACGCAATTTGTATAGGAATACAGCCATTATTTGTTCACTTGAAATAAAATCCATCGTTCATCACTGCTGGACATTATCAGAGGAAGTAATAAATACCCATCTACATGTGATTAGTTTCAACACCTGACCGCATCATAAAGCGGTTTACAGCAGAGCATGCTCACATTAATCGCCTCACGTCCACGGATGAAGCAGCGATGAATGATAGATCACAGAAACGCTCCCTTCAGTCCAATATCTCCATGCCCACCGACATGTCCATCTGAGCTGGTCTGGGCCAGTTTGTTTGCGTTTGGATCACATCTCTCTAAGGCTTTCAAATTTGGCAGACTGCCCAGGTGTACTTTAAATAATGTTAATGACTCTGTATCGTCTATTTCCTTTGTCAGGCTGTTCAATACACAGAGCAACTTCTGTGTGAGAAAACGTCGCTCGGAATCATACTACATTTCTGCCCTCTGATCTTAAATATACCCCCTTTTGTTCACGATCACCCAACCACACGATGAACAGCAGTATCTATACATTACCATGGCTTAAAACACCTCTATTAAGCCATCCGCCAATCACCTGCCTTAAAGAATAAAATGCCGCTCTGCCGAATCTCTCCCTGTAACTCAGGCCACATTGTCCCTGCAGCATCTTTGTAAATACTGTCTGCACTCTTTTCACCGGACTTCTGCCTTTCCTTTAACAGGGCGACCAAGACTATTCACAGAACTCCAAGCGCGGTATCTCCAAGGAGAGGGGTAGTGTAATTGAAGTGCGCATCTACGCTTCTTTCCGAAAGTCTGAGTTACTATTCGATTGCAAGGTCAGATTCTGAAACCAGGAGCTTGCTGCCCAGCAACCTTCCCTCTGTTTTATTTTACTGCTTCGGGGAAAAACCATTGCTCTGAGCAGAACATTGTTACCCGGTCTTAAAAGTGCTCGGCACTTGTAATGTTTTTTTAAAAAAATGTAATATGCATGTCGAACAATGCAAAACATAACACACAACTCATGTAAACGCTGTCAGGCAATCACCTCTGACAGGGAGTACGCCAAACTGAAATGTTTTGACTGAACGGCGTTGGTGGTTTTTGTCTTTATTGTGACCATTTTTGACAGTGTTGTAACCTGAAATAATGACAACGCAAATAGGTTGAAGCTCTAAACCATTCCAATGTAAATGTGGTACATTTAGTATTTAGCACATTTATGGATTATGGTCGGTAGTACTGTTATTTTCAGAGTATTTCATATCGTATTAACAAAGATTTCCAAAAAAATATTTACGGAGTGACCCATTCAGTCCTGGCGCAGCTGTGAACCCGCGCATCTGAGAAGGAACAGCGCTGACACCGAGAAACATAGATCCGAATTTGGAGACTGGAAACACTTGGGAATTTTCAAAAAGTAGAACATGGAACGTCCTATAATTGAACAGTACTGGGAGGGGAAAAATAGAAGGGGAACCTTTCAGAAAGATGGAAGAGAAATTTTTGGTGGAAATTGGTAAATTTGCACTCAGGCGCTCAGCCGCTGGAAGATGCGTGCGGGAGTGTTTGAGGAGCGACAAGAGTCTCTGGATCACAGCCGTGGCGGCGCGTCGTTTATGGTGAAATGGAATCCCACCGCACGGCCCCGCCATTGGAATCCCTGTCTTTAGACGAGTCTCTTTCACCCTTCCCTAACAAGCCGGCCTCGGTGACGAAGCACACGACACTACTGAGTTGCTGTAAAGCCTCATTTGTTTCACAAATGTCCTTTAGGGATGGAGAATATTGGCCTTTATCTGGATCTTATGTGACTGTAGACACAAGAATTCTGCGGATCGGTACGTCAAACCTTTGATAGTGAAAATTAGAGAGACGGTAATAATATCAGAATTGCCTGTGATGCTCACTTCCCGTGAACCTGAAGCAGAAAAGGGAACAGAATTTCACAAGTTGAAATCAAAGCTATTTACTGCCAGTTTAAACTTTAATCTATTGCTCACGTGACACGGTTGGAAGAAATGAGTTCCGCTAATGACGGGAGGTTTTGCTGGACATGGGTTTTTTGTGTTGTGTCTGTACAGTTCGAGGTCTCACGTCACAAATGAGAAGAGTGCAGGCAGTTCCAGTGACAAGTCTGCATGACCCAGGTTAAGATATTAACAGGGCGCAGGAGACTGAGAGGAACGAGGCTGCATATTTAAGATTTTTAATAAAAAACGATTAAAATCACATCAGCTGTAGCTGAGAGCGGCAGGAGGTCTCTGCTTCCGTATAAGTAATCGAAAGGCACTTACCTGGGATGCCGACAATTAAAATCACTGCGTAACAAATAGCCCTTTCTTGGAGCATTGTTAATCCAGGACTGTTAGTATTTAAAGTTCTGTTCGGAGTGTTCCCAATTTCTAAATTTCATAAAAGTTGCAAATAGCCAGTAAATAAACTCAAACAGTTATAACAACGCCCAGAGAGCAAATTTCTTTCGCGCCTACATGGTAAAACTCTTCACGGATCACACGTTGTTGCGAGTCCACCGTGTCTGGATGTTTCTGTCCTCAATGTAGCTGAAGCTCAGAATGACGTACTTTTATAGAAAATCGGTCACCAATAATGAAAACAACTTGCACAGTGACTGGTGCTAATTACCGCCAGTTAAAAAAAAATATCTCTGCTCAAACGAACCGTAATGCCAGTGGGGAAATAACACGCCTTATTTCATTGAACTGAACGCAACACCTGTCATGAAGCCTCAAGAGACGGCCGATGCTGGGATCGCAACACCAAATGCGATGTTGTCAAACTACTCCGTGTAATGACAGGACATTATCTCGCATTGCTGGTGACGACAGTAGTCTGTAATCCTGTGGGTGAGTCCACCTCATGAGCGCTGATTCCACTCTCACATTGCGAGTGGAGTCTCTGTCTTGTTCCTTCCCCGTGATGACACACCTTTCATGTGATTCACTGTCACTTTGCTTGCGGGGATTTAATTTTACTGGATATTTGCATGAATAATTTCTGGCGCAAACTCTCACTGTTTGCACTGTTACCGGAGTCAGTCGCAAACACAAATTTCGGCAAATATGCGGCACGAAATGCAAACTAATGACCCCAGCATTACAGACGTTGTCCGCTGCTGTACCACACAGAGAAAAACAGAAAATATTGTATCAACATCGGTTTTAATGCAAATCAGTAGCAGTGACGATATTAAATATGTTACAGAGTTACTAGATGATATTCGAAGTTGAATTTCAGAAAGAAATTGATTCAGGAAAAAAGTGTGTATTAAACTGCTAAACAGAGATGAACTGCGTAATGGGGCATAAATACACGGACACAGTAAAGCATCAGGATAATTAAACCGAACTATTCCTGAAGCACGATGTTCTCGTCTTTAGATAGAGAAACATGGAGAAGCAGGGGGTCGGGGGCTCTTTGGCATTACATAAAACATCATTTACAACAGGCCACTTGCGTCACTTCCGCTACAGCACATCAGGAACAGAGCGAGGGTCCAAGGAGAGACGCATTGGAAAGAACGCAGCATTATGAACCAACATCAGTACCTGAGCTTCCGGGCGTGCACTAGCTTCAGATTAGAGCCGCAAAAATATCTGAGTGCCGGGGAAAGCGGATTGATGGTAAATCAGGGAGGATTCTGGCACTAATTGTCGACGCCCTTTCTATGTGCATGAGAATAAAATGGTTAATTGTGTGCAGCGATCCCCTCCTCGGAGATCTGTACACCCATGGATTCTATGAAGAGTCCAGATAAAGTGTCTTGACCCGAAAGGTAACTGTCCATATTTCTCTCCTGATGCTGCCTACATGATAAGTTCTTTCACCATCGCGCCGGTCGCTCAGAGATTCAGTCACCGGAGTTTCTGAGCTAACTCAAGGCCAGATCAAAAGCCGCCAATTTCAGAGGTTAAATCCAAGTTTCTTTTTGGATTATAATATGTCGTTTTACCAAATCATTGCTGAACTGACGGACTAGAATTTCACAAAAGTGCGGTAATTATTTCTGCCTACAGCAGACTATGAGAGAAATGGTCAGTGGTCCCATATTGATGCCTCGCCACACCCGGCCTGACGGGAGTACCCTTACCCCGCTGGGGAACATCCCGCAGTGGCATCTGGTCACAGAGTCATCGAGCAGTCCGGCACTGAAACAGGCTCTTCTGCTCATCCTCCAGCGCCGAACTGATCCTCCCCCTAGTCCCGTGGACACTGCACCTGGACCATGCCGTCCATAACCCTCCCATTCGTGTCGGAGCCAAACTCCTCTTCAATGTTGAAATCGGTCCCGCATCCGCCATTTCCGTTGGAAGCCCGTTCCACACTCTCGCTGCCTCAAGAAGATGTTCCGCCGCATATTGTCCGGATATATTTCACCGTTCACCCGCAGCTCACTACTCTAGTCAAACCTCAGTGGAAAATGCCTGCTTGTATTTACGCTACCTATACCCTTCATAAATTGGAACATCTCTTAAAAACCTTCCCTCTCACTTCAACGCTTGGGGGAATACGAACCTATTCCTAACCTACTCAATCCTTCCCTCCAACCCCCCTCTTCATGTCCCCGCATCATCCTAATTTTTCTATGTATTCCGTCAAGATTATTGATATCGTTCATGCAGGTTGGTGACCAGAACACATACAATACCCGATATTAGGCATTTCCAATGTCTTGCACAGCTTCAGCATAGCCTCATAGCCCCTGTACTCTTTGCTTCGATGTCTGAAGGCTGATGTGCCTATAGTTCTCTCTACAACGCTATCTGCCTGCGACGCTACCTTCAAGGGATTATGGTTCCCAGGTCCCTCTGTAATACCGCAGTACTCAAAGCCCTCCCTTTTACAGTCTAAGTCCTACCACGGTTTGTCCTCCCAAAGAGATACACCACACACTGACTTGTATTCAAGACCATCAGCCACTGTCGCTGTCTACCACTCATCCAATATCCATATCATTCGCAAATCTGCAGATTCGGCTTATCAGGTTGTCGGTCAGATCGTTGATCTATATAACACACAACAATGGACCCAGAGCATTGAGTTATAGAATAGGGAGAAGTTTGCCATTGGTTTTCCTAATCTGGGCTTGGACTGCGCTATAAATCTCAGCACTGAGTGCAGTATTGATCCGGTTGCATGGCAGCCCGGTGTGGGAATACCAATGCCGCAGAACGGAAACACCTGCACAAGGTAATAGATGCATCGCATCCCATCACAGGAAAAGCCCCACACACCCGACAGGTGAAAACACAGGAAACTAGCGACACATCTACAACGTGTGACGTCACAAGGAAGCAGAAGGCATAAACAAGAGCGTCCACCTTCCAGGTGATTCTCTTTTATCCCGGCTGCCATCGGAAAGAGAGGCAAGACCAGCTATAGGAACAGTTCTTCACTCCTACCATCAGGCACCTGAAACAACGCGGATTACTTTACTCACCGCAAAACTGAACAGATTCCACAACCATGATCACACTTTCAATGGCTCTGAAAATCATATTATCGTAATATTGATGTAAGGTATTCGTCTATCAAGTTATCTATTTTTATGTCCGTCTAACTCTCTATTTACCTATATGTATGTATATATGTATGTATGTATGTATGTATTTATTCATTCATTCAGTTATTTGTTTGTTTATTTATTTATTTACTGTTTTGCATTATTATTGACTCCCTCCGTTGGTCAGCGTCGACCGTGGATGCTGGACCGAGTTGTCTCTCCGATATACAAACCAATCTGCAAAGCCACTGCAACAAATATTCAGAGCACGTCGATGCCACGTAGCTGTTGCTCCGGACTTTTCCTCGTATTTTGCTCCCGAAGCTTTCCCCAGGACTGGGTTTTGTCGTAGGGTGGAGAACAGAGTTTTCCATCACGTGATGAGTGCCAACCCCGGCTGACAAGCCCCATCCGCCCGAAGCCATGGTGAGCCGCCTCTGCTCCTCATCCTGTCAATAGAAATGGTTCCGCTGGGCTTAGTAGTTAAACCTCATGTGAAGGTCAGGAGCTGGGCTTGTTCAGACGCGGTAGACAACCCAGAGGTTGCTTGGGAAAAACACCATTGAGAGAATTTTTATGTACTGGGAGTTAATCAGCATTACCAACCCCGTCTATCTCAAGCATAATGAACTCTTTTCATTCTGATTATTATTTAGTTTTTTTTTTCAGCTCAAGCTGGTCCAACTTGCTGTATGTGCATAGCCGAGGACATTTATTCTGGAGTTGTTTAGTATTGTGGCTTTCTGGAGATTTACATGTCTATTGCTGTGTAAGTCTAACTGTTTAATACTAATGCATGGTGTCATTGGGATGAGACCAGTGGTGAATATTACTACTGGACAATATATACTAGACAATGTCTGTTCGGGAGGGTCTGAGCTAATCTGGCGGTGGATCGGAACCGGAGTGAACGTGCAGATGATGAACTGGTCGCTTTACAGAGCCAGTGGGTAGAGAGACTTCTTAACAAAGCGACGCTGATCATAGGGCAAAATTGCAGGATCCTGTGCTGCGGTCGATTGTTTCTGCTTTCTCCTGATATTGTCGGCTTGAATTTGTTGTTCTTTGCTTCTGTATTTTATATTGATTCAGAGTTCACCACCTTGTGTTACACCGTTCCTGGGAAAAGGACTCCAAATCTGAGCCAAACCTTCGCCGTTTCCTTGTTGACATCGACTCTGTTCAGATCGTGGGGAAGTCCTCCCCTGAGGGTCATGATCTTCCATCGGTTAACTTTTTCTTCCAAAGTGATAATTTTGTCATCTTTTCTATACTGTGCTTGCATTTAAGTTTAATGGTGTGGTATCCATATCAGAATTCCACATGCTCGCGTTGATTACTAAAACCTGTCTTCCTTGATGAAAAGTTATCTTTCGAAGTTTTATCTGACTAGTGTGTAAACTTATTGCGTCTGTTATTCTTCTTCTGCCTCCGTCCGAGGTAAGTGCGCTCGTGTATATAGGGTTTTCTAAACTTTGCATGGCAGTTGTTATTTTTCTTCATCAGTTTTGCAGATCTGTTTCGAAAAACAAATATAACGTGTTTGCGGCCAAACTGTGTGTTGCCTTTGTAATGCTTTCACTATTGTGCTCTTTGTTGCGCATTTTCTTAAGCCCTGAAGTGATTTATTTCCATTTATCACACTATGATCCAATTCGTTTGCAGTATGATATCCGAGGTGTTTATCTGTTTCATTTCCACCCATCGGGTGAATCGGACTTTGCTGGTCTACTCGCTCTACTCCGCCTTTCATTGTGTTTAATGTTCTGCGGTTATCCACTACAATTGACATGATCTCTAGTGTGGGGCAGAATTGAATGATTTTTGTAGTCAACATAACAACATGAATGTTTTCACATATTCATTCGGGCTTGATTTAGAATTACAGGAGCTATTATCAGTTATCTTGGTGCGACAATTTTATATCCTGTTTTTAAACAGGTTAATTATTATCAATGGTATTATTATTTTTTCTTTTGTTCACAGCACCGGCAGCTAAAATCTGAGGCACGAACATACTTCACACACCTACTTCTCAACCCGTGTGAACGTTCCAGCCACTCTGTTCGTGTGAACTATCATAGCGTTCTGGAGACTGACATCAGTATTGCTGTGTAGGCCTAATTGTTTAATGCCATTGTGTGCTGACTTTCGGATGATGTCAGTTGTAGCTTTCACAATTGAGACAATGCGTTACGAGGATTTCCCATCAGCAATAATGATCAGTTAGGTACAGGAGGAGTTTGTATTTATTAACAAGTACCTTTATTGTCTGAGCTAAATGTGCACGTGACTGTACACAGCCGACTAACTTTCCATGAACCTGGGTAAACAGTCAAATAATCGAAACGATGATTGCCGGTGAAGAGTGGGGTTCCACAGGGCTCCATGTTGAAACCGATTCTTCTTACGTTTCATGTCAATGATTTCAATGATGGAATTCATCGCCTTTATTTTCAATGTTTGCAGACGATATGAAGACAGCTGGATGGGCAGGGAGTGTGTAAGCAGAGAGGCGACAGAAGTCACTACATAGATAAGGAGAATGGGTAAAGAAATGGCAGGTGGAAGGTAGTATCGTCACTGGACATGTACATTGGTAGAAGAAATGAAAACATTCTTTTCTAAATGGAGAGAAAATACAAACAGAAACTCCACCGCAAAGAGACCCGGGAGGTCCTGTGTAACAGTCCATAAAGGGGAATTTGCAGGTTGAGTCTGCGGTGAAGAAGGCGTGCAATGTGAGCGTGGAATGCAAGAGAACCAGAATATAAAAGCAAGAAGATAATGCGGACACTTTATAAAGAACTGGTGGGGTCTCACCTGGAGTGTTATGAGCAGTTTTCGGCACGTTGTCTTAGATGTGTTTGACTGGAGAGATGGTTCAAATCAGTTTCACGAAAGTGATTCCAGGATTGGATGGTGCGCCATCTGAAACATGTTTGATCGCTTTCGGTCTGTATTCACTGGAATTCAGAAAAATCAGGAGTGACCTCATTGAAAACTATCGAATAGTGAAAGGCCTTGATAGAGTGGATGTGGATTTTACGGAAGGCAATCCCTTTAAAACGGAATTGAGGAAGAATTCCTTCAGACAGAGAGTGGTGAATCAGTGGAGTTCTTTACCACAGTCATCTGCGGAGTCCAAGTGTTTCTGTATATTTAATGCACAGTGTGACAGATTCCTGATTGTTCAGGACATGGGTGGGTGTGGGTGGAAGACAGAAGACTGGAGCTGAAAGGAAAATTTTATCAGCCATAATGGAATGGCGAAGCGCACTTGATGTAACAAATGGTTTAATTCCACTCCTGCATATTATGGTCTCATGGTCTTATGACATTGCATATTAACTGGTTAAACAGCCTCATGAGTGGCACTTTCTCAAAGGCCTTCTGAAAATCCAAGTACACAACAGCCGACGATTCTCCGGAATCTAACCTGCGTGTAACTTCTTCAAAATTCCAGAAGAGCTGTCCGGCAGGATTCTCCATCAAAAGCCAGAAGAATGAATGAGTAAAGAAGTTCTTGGGGGATCCGCTGGTGCCGTCAGTCTCCCTGGATGATCAGGTCTGGTTGGAAAGTGGATATACTAGATATGTGATTCCTTTTACCAGTGACTTGTGTGGTTGGACGAATCGGAGTAACAAAAAAAAAACAAGCGAAGTCAGAATTAGTTCCTGGTCTGCACTATTGAAAAATTATGATTGACACAATCAAGGTAATCCGGACGTGGACCCCGTCCGAAGTTCGGGCTATGGGACAAATTTGTGAAAGATAGGTGGAGGCGATGGTAGTGCTGAGGAAGCAATGTGATTGCAGCAGGACACAGGCAAATGTGAAGAATGATCAAAAATGTGGCAGATGGAATACGATATTGGGAAATGTACGATGGTGCTCTTTGGCAAAAGGAACAATAGTGACCGATTATCTGATTGGTGAGAAGTTTCAAGCAACAGAAATACAGAAGGAAATATAAATCCTCGGGCAAGACTCCCAGAAGGTTAATTGACAGGACGAGTCTCTGTAAAGAAGGCAAATGCAAAGCTGACATTTATATAGAGTAAAGTGGAAGATATAAGCAAGGAGATAATGCTGGTAGTTTATAAGACTCTATAAGGTCACACTTAAAACATTTGGGACCCATATCTCGGAAAACGTGTGCTGTCGTTGGCAGAGAGTCCAGAGGATGTTCAAGAAGATGATTCCGGGAATTAAGGGGTTAAGATATGAGGAGCGTTTGAAACCCACCGAATGTGGAAAAGTCTACGTACGGTGAATGAGGACCGGACGTTTCGTATGGTGGTGATAGCCATAACGGAGGGCACAGCCTCAAAACGGAGGAGCGATCTTTTAGAGCATTTAAGGAGGATTTTAGTTAGTCAGAGAGCAGTGAATCTGTGGAATTATTTGACACAGACGGCGGTTGGGGACACGCCGGTGGGTACATTTAAGACAGAAGCTAAAAGTTTGCTGATCAGCCAGGACATTACAGGATATGCCGAGTAGGCAAGTGCATGGGGTTGAGTGAGAACCGGGATCATCCATGATAGAACAGCGGAGCAGATTTGATGGGCTGAATGGCCTAATTCTGCTCCTATCTATTATAGTCCTATACAGTTAAGAATGACACAAAATTCTTGTTACGTTCGGCCGCTGTGTTTTTGCTCTATCACCAGCATCAACTTCCAGAGTACAATATGAACTCGCCTCTCTTTTACTATTTATGTATTTGAACACCTCTTGATACTTGATATTATTGACTCACTTACCTTAATTTTTCATCTTGTCTCTCCTGTGTTCTATTTTTGGTAGTCTCCTGTTGGTTGTGTGAAAGCTTTCCATCCTCTAACTTCCCACTGTTTTCTTGCAACATTACATGACCTTGCTTTTTTAAATCAAAAACAGGAGAAAATCTGAGGACGCTGGAAATCCAAGCAACACATACACAAAATGCTGGAGGAACCTAGGGAGGCCAGGCAGCATATATGGGAAATAGCAAACTGTCGACGTTTCAGGACGCGACACTTTATCAAGACTGGGGAAAAAAGGGATGAGACGTCAGAGGGAGAAGTGTTGGGGTGAAAGGGATGGAAGAAGTGGTCGGGGATAGGTCGAAACTGGGAGAGTGGGTGTAAAGAAGGAAAAAAAACTACTTAGGATATAATTTTCTTAACGATTCTTGAAAGATCATTGCTAATGCCTCCACATCTCTTCCGCCACCTCTTTCAGATCCCTGGGGTGCACACCATTTGTTCGAGGTGACCTATATACCTTCAGACCTTTCCTGTTTCCCAAGAACCTTCTCCGGTGTAACATAACTTTACACATTCTGAACACTGATATCCGAGGCTTCCATATTCCTGGCAGGGTCTTCCACGGATAAGAGTGATGTACAATACTTATTCATTTCATCTGCCGCTCCACCCCATTGCTACCTCTCCAGCATTATTTTCCAGTGGCTGCATTTCCAATTCTGTCTGTCTTTCACAGTATATGTACCTGAAGAAAACTTTGGCATCCTCTTGAATGTTACTGCCTAGCTCATGTATGTATTCCATCTTTTCCTTCTTAATTATTTTAGTTGCATTCTGTTGGTTTTTGAAAGCTTCCCAATTCTCTAACTTCTGAGTAATTCTTGCTCTATGCCCTCTCTTTGTTTTTAATATTGTCTTTGATTTCTCTTATCAGCCACAGATTTGTCATCTTTAGAGTACTACTTCTTCTTTGTGATGTATATATCGCGTGCCTTCCTAATTTCTTCCATAAATTCCAGCTATTGCTGCTCTGTTTTCATCCCTGCCCGTGTTCTTTTCAAATCAATTTTGTCCAATTCTTCTCTCGTGATCTCAAATTCTCAAATTCCACCTCTGACTTTAATGTCAGGGTAACATTAATGTCACCTTCTCTAATGTCAGGGTGAATTTGATCATATTAATATCATTGGCCCATAAGGGTTCTTTGAACTTCAGTGACCTAATTAATTCCGGTTCATTACAATACCAAATCCGGAATAGCTGATCCCCAAGTGGGCTCAACCACGTGCTGCTCTAAAAAAGCATCTTGTAGGCATTCCAGGAATTCCTCCACTTGAGACCAACACCATCCTGATTTTCCTAATCACCTGCATGACAATCCCCATGACTATTGTAACATTGCCCTTTTGGCACGCATTTTCTATCTCCCATTGTAATTTGTGGACCACATACTTACTACTGTTTGAGGATCTCCATACAATTCCCATCAGGGATTTTTTTCTACACATTTGTTGTTCCTTAATTCTACCCACAAAGATTCTACACCTTCCAACCCTTCTACACTTTCTATTGATTGTGTTTAATGTTTTAACAACACAGCCACACAGCCTTCAACCGGCTTGTTATTTCAAGAGACACGTAAGTATTTGGGAAACAGGATGAAGATGCTAGAAATCTAGAAGAATACAGACTATGCGCTGGAGGAGCTCAGCAAGTCAGGCAGCATCTATGGATGGGAATCAATATTTAGGGCCAAGACCCTTCTTTGGGACTCCTGATACCAACGTTTCAAAAAAAATCAACAAGCAAAGAAAATAGAAAATAGTGCGACGTAGGGAAAAGCTTTGAGAAAATTTAGTTCAAGGCCGAAAAAATAACCTGCCAAATAGAGCCCAATAGTTAACAAATACAACAAAGGCAATAAACACTGTCAGCAATATCGATATTGACTTCTTAATGGAAATATCTTGGTTCTATTTCAATCAGTAAAATTCACAAAGATAAATAAGAAATGAAATTACAACTTTAGGAAAATCTATTTTCAGTCAGACCCACTTAGATTATCACTACCTAGGACTGAAGGAGGAAGAGGAATAACACACATGAGAAACAATCACACAACAGTCAGATGAAACTTTTAAATATATATTTTCATCAAAACTGAACAGGATTCCGCACTCCATGTGTGTATATACAATCGTGATAAGAAATACAGACCAGAAAACTTAAATGAGAGGCCAACTCAGGAAAATGAATTATCACTCTGGAAGAAAACATTAACCAGTGAAATGAGTATGACCCTCCATGGGAGACATCCCAACGATCTGAGCAGACTAGATGGTGACAAGGAAGCATCGAGCACCTGACTGGGAGTTAGAGACCTCTTCCCAAAAACAGAGGAGTTCATGTGGAAATACAGGACAAGGTGGTCAACAAAACGAAAAAAAAAATGCATACAGTAAAAAAAGAAGGCAATCAATGCAGAAAATGCCAAGAGAAACCAGACGCAGTCCAACATATTCCAGGACCCTGCAGCAGTTTAACTCAATCTGAATACTTATGCAGTTACAATCAAGTGGCAAATATCATTCATCACAATCTTGCTTTAAAATACAAACTTAACTTCATAACTTCAGCATGGCAACATAAATTCAAGCCTGATCCAGTTCGGGACAGAATCTCACATTTTATATGACAATCAATACTTTATTACAGATAGGATAATCTAAAATATCCACACGAATATAATATTATAGGATTACCAAGCAGGAACAACTCCCTCAATAGATATAACCTTTCTCAACACACACATGTGCCTCCAGACAATGGGGCACCTCACCACAGGCATTGTTTGTGTCATCAGTCAGACAAACTAAAGATTTTCTCTGTCAATCTGCTTCCAAATATTGCGCTTCTGTCATTCGTTGGCACGCCCCGCTGCTGATTCCCTTCTCCTCATCACGTTCTTAACCCGACCATCGTCCATAACCGTGTACCACATGTACATGGAGTGTGTGAAGCTGCAGCCTCTTTTTGCATATTTGCGTGGGCTGCTTCTCGCCTTCTGGCTGCATTTTAGTCCCACCCTGTTTATATATGGTCATCCAGTAAGGAAGGTGGCAAGGAGGGATGAGAATGTCCTAGTCAACTTGCTCCTGGGGCTGGCGAAATCCGCCATCCGTGGGTCTTGGAAATGGGTGGCGGGAGGATCTCCCCGGGCAGACTGCCTGGCAATGTTTAGGGGGTATGTTCGTGCCCGGGTAACTATTGAAAAGGAACACGCGCAGTCCACAGCGGCCTTGGAGGAGTTTCGTGACCGTTGGGCTCCGCGGGGTGTAAATGCCATCATGGATAGGGATGGCAACATTCTGGTGTAATGTCTATTGTCTATTTGTAGTGCAGTAATTGTGTTTGCCACTGTTTTGTATATATTGTATAGAACCGAAATTTGTAATAAAGGATTTTGTAATTTAAAAAAAAAACTCTGCCATGTGCGGACCCGCCTCTGCTTTCTGAACCTGGTCCGTTGAACATCCAAACTGAGGGTTTCCCATTCGGATTTCAGACTTTAGGACAGTGGTGTTCTCTAGCAACCTTTCAGAAGCAGAGAGAATGACCCATAATGTGCAAATGATCCCTGAATAAGGAGGTTAACTCCCTATGTCATTCTTCCTCGGCCCGGAGATTTGACGGGCGAACAATATCTCAGACAGAACTGCAGTCAGCTCGACTTGTTCAGTCTGCAGCAAATTCAGGGGAAATTCACCCACGGAATAGTGACTGGAACCCGTCACCACAGGGAGAGTGAAAGATGAACAACAGGGGAGGGTTTATAAAGACTGTCGTGGAACAGAATCACTAGCCTGGTCCAGCAGGCCTGAGTACACTAGTTGTGTTATAAATTCAATAGGTGCCAAATCCAGAGTTTAAAATAAACGGACTTATTTGTCACAGATCCAGAATATTAAACTCCAGTCCCATCAAAGTTGAATGTGCAGCAGAAGAAACTCCTCCCATGCCCAGTGAGCAGGGTGCAGAACTGGGTGCGGTGAGCAGCAGAAATAATTGCAGAGTTCAGCACCGACAGTTACTTTAAAAATTGCATTCAGCTATGGTGATGGACACATATATAGAACGCAGCTTACTGAAGTTTTAACCCCAGGGTGAACCTGGCAGTGTGTCACAAGGTTTGACTGCTCATGTAATGGTCTCTCTGTAATGATTCACTGCTGAGGTAATGGTTTCTCTATAGCAGCAATGTTTAGGTTACGACCAGAGATAACAGGGTTTTGGAGTGCGGGGCTGTCCAATGACAGAAGTATTTTTTCTTGTGAGTCTGGAGGAGAGATTACAGCGGTCTTTTGCGGGGAGCGATGAGCAGATGCAAATGGAGAGAGTCAGCCCTTCTTCTATTCTTTAAATTTTCTTTACTAATGCTATGGTCAAAGTAAGAATTATAAAGGTCGATCGTTTAATCACATATTGTGTACTGTCTGTTATTTCGGGGTACTGATTTATAAGAGGGGACACATCGCACAGCATCCACCCAAAGGATACTGAGAAGCTTCAGTTTCCCGAAGAATTTTCACTGGTACCCGAGTTGACCCTTCATTAACTAACACAAACCTTTTTGACATAAAATGATCGAACCCCTTCTTAACTCGGTCAGACCTCTCAGTCCTTAACTGAGCCTCAACAGAATGTTCAGAACCCTGTGGGTTTATAGGTGCTTCAACATACTGACCAAGGGCATTTGGAACTGATTCCTTTTCCGTTTTCTTCTTCAGGACGGAACAATTAGCCATTATATGACCAGCATTCTTACAATAGTAACATATAAGACCAGAATATTTCTCCTTCAACTGTTTCCCTTCATCCTTACTCTTGTCACTAGTCCCAGCTTTAATTTTTGATTTACTCTGGTTATCCCTGCTGGTCTTTTGGAAACTCTTATTTGGGATAAACTTAACCTTATGAGTTAAAAGAAACTTATCTGCTAATATAGCAGACTCCTGCAAAGTGGCAGCATCCTTTTCATCTAAATACATCTTTATACCATCAGGGACACACCTTTTGAATCTTTCAATTAAAAACAACTCTTTCAAGCTGTTAAAACCATCATTCATATCTTTACATGTGCACCAGTGGGTAATACACATAAACTTCTCTTAAGCAAGTTAAATATAATTCCGGTTCATAGATTTCCTGAAATTTCTAAACTTCTGCCTGTATGATTCTGGGACCAACTCGTAAGCTTTGAGCACAGCCGGTTACACTATGTCATAATCAGCTGCTTCATCAACTGTCAAAGCAGAATAGGCTTGCTGAGCCTACCCATTAATCACACTTTGTAAGCGAATAAGACGTTTTTTTTTATTTGTTAAGAGGAGTTGTGGTTTGTTGATTATATTTATAACAGTGTAACATTCTACTTCAAGTCAAGTCAAGTCACTATTATTGTCATTTCGACCATAACTGCGGGCACAGTACATAGTAAAAATGAGACAACGTTTTCCAGGACCATAGTGTTACATGACACAGTAAAAAAACTACTTATCAGATTTTCACAATATATACTTTTTTGCCGTTTATATGTCTTTCGTATTATCTGTTTGCTAAAACCTCCTCTGATTTGTATTTTTTATTGGAAAATCAATAAAAAGATTGAAAAATGAATGAAATGAGAATAGGCCAACCCTCGTTTGGCTACTTTAAACTCTGAGCAACCTTCTCAAAACGCTGAAAATATTTAACAACCTCTGCCTCGTCAAACGCAGGTACCAATTTATCTTCCCGACTGGCCTCAAACCTATCACCAGACTACCTTTCCTGCAATCTTTCTATCCTTTCCAGCTCAAACAGCCTCTGTCTTTCTGCTTCCTAGCTCTGTTCTACTGCCTCTAAACCCTCAAATTGAGGAACAATTTAGAAACAAATCAGCAGCAAACCAGAGTTCACTCTGGAGTCTGCTTGTTATGTAAAAAACACTCTCTTTATTAGTAGCTACTTATTATATAGAAACTTGAGCAAGATAAACAAAAGTTAACAGAGTAATGTGTATATATGTGTGTAAATGTAACTCCCAAACTCTTGAGATTAGGGGAATCGAGGTTGGGAATCTTGAGATGGTAAAGTATGAAAGTTCAGTTCATCCACGGAATAGGTGATGAAAGAGATGTTTGTAATCCAGGCTAAATGTCGAGAGAAGGCAATTATGTCGAATTCCACAGGTTCCTTGGTGGTAAATCAAGAGATCAGTCGCTGTAGATTTTATCCGTCGTTCCAAATCCACATACAAATTATCACTGAAAGTGACTTGTCACAAGGGGTATTGCCTTCAAGTGAATTACCACACCACACCCAGGGAAGCGTTAACACATCAGTGGTCTTCACAGGATACCCCAAATCAGATCCACTCCTATGGATCAAACGAGGTGACAACCACACATTCGATGTACATTATGCAGAATCGATAATTCACCCACCTTTGTGGGCATAGGAAATTCACAAATAGGGACCCTTGGCCACTAGTTCCTTTGTCTCGACTGTTCCATTTCTCCTCCTCCTTTTCTGTCTGACTCTGAGTGTCTGTGTCCTCGGTTAATATTAAACAATCTGCGAGCGACTTAAACAAGCTGCGAATCAGACTCTCTCTCTCTCTCTCCCCCTCTCTCCCTCTCTATCACACACACACACACACACACACAGACACATAAAATACAGTCCACACCAAACGAAACCTAGTGATTCATAGCAACAACCACTCCCTAGTGTGATTTGCCTGTTGTGCCAGTAGTTGGGATGACTGAATGAATCCTTTCCCACATTCGTATGAGATGAACAGCTTCTACACAGTGTGAACTCGCTGATGACTCTGAAGGCTGGATGACTGAGTGAATCCCTTCCCACAGTCTGAACATGTGAACGGCTTATCCCCAGTGTGAACTCGCTGATGACTCTTCAGGTGGGATGACTGAGTGAATCTCCTCCCGCAGTCCGAGCAGGTGAATGGCCTCTCCCCAGTGTGAACTCGCTGATGACTCTGTAGGTTGGATGACTGAGTGAATCTCTTCCCACAGACTGAGCAGGTGAATGGCCTCTCCCCAGTGTGAACTCGTTGGGGTGTCTGCAGTTTGCATGACAGAGTGAATCTCTTCCCACATTCTGAGCAGGTGAATGGCTTCTCCCCAGTGTGAACTCTCTGGTGTCTCTGTAGATGGGATGAGAGAGTGTATCCCTTCCCACATTCTGAGCAGGTGAATGGCCTCTCCCCAATGTGAACTCGCAGATGATTCAGTGGAGTGAATGAGTGTGTGAATCCCCTCCCACAGACCGAGCAGATGAACAGCTTCTCCCCAGTGTGAACGGACTGGTGAGTCAGTAGGTGAGATGACAAAGGGAATCCTTTCCCACACTCTAAGCAGGTGAATGGCCGCTCGCCAGAGTGAGTTGACTGATGTCTCAGTAGGGAAGTTGATTTAGTGAATCCCTTCCCACAGTCCGAGCAGGTGAACGGCTGATCCCCGGTGTGAACACACTGCAGAGCCATTAGGTGAGATAACCGAGTAAATTCTTCCCCACAAATTCAGCAGATGACCAGCCTCTGCCCAGTGGAATCTAACTGGTGTGACAACAGGTGGAATGACCGACTGAATCCCCTCTCACACACAGAACAGGTGAATGGCCTTACACAGCGTGAATTTGCTGATGTATTTTCAATTGAGATGACCGAGTGAATCTATTCCCAATATCTGAGCAGATGAACGGTCTTTCTCCTGTGGAAAATGACGTGCGTGCCAGTTGGTCAGGTGACCGAGTGGATCCTTCCCCACAATCTCAGCAGGAAGAACTCCACTTTATAAATATCTAGATAGAGACAGCAAAACTGGCGTGTCGTGTTTGAGATTCCTGGAGTCAAATTCCTTCTCGTTTTTAACCTGTCAAAAGATTTACAAAATCCATCAATGGGTGTAGAACAACATTTCAGATGAGATCACTTTAGTTTCCAAGGTGTGATCTGACATCACACTGTTACAGTGAGGTTCAACCCAAGTTGGACAGAGAAATCATCTCCTGACTGGGCACAGGGCTGGTATCTGGAATGACCATCAAACTGTCTGATGTCCTTCCTGTCTCGATAAGAATGGGGCATTTCTGCCATCTCCAATTCGTGACGTGGCTCAGTTTGACTCTCTCCGTGGGTATTATCCCCATTTCCCACTGAGCTGCATGGGTTCCTGGCGCCACAGTAACTGAAACAGTCTCCCGTAATTAGACTTTTTTGACATGCAGCTGGGATTTTCTTTTGCCTGCTGTCAATTTAAAGTTCCAACAGTTTTAAAGTTTTCTGAAGATTCCCTGCCCGGATGAAAGGTTGGTCTGCACAGCAGATAAAATGAACTATATGAATAATAGTATTATTTCATATTCTTGTCACAGAATCATGGAAAGGTACAACACAGAAACAGGCCCTTTGTTCAATCTAGTTTGTGTTGTTCTATTTAAGCTGTCTGTTCCCATACCCCTACCATCCAGTATCTGCACAATACTCTTATATGTTGAAGTTGAGCACGCATGCACCAGTTAGGTTGTCTGCTAATTCCACACCTGGATAATTGTCTGTTTGAAGAAGTATCCCCTCATGCTCACCTGAATGATTCACCTTTCACCCTTAATCCATGGCCTCTGGTTGTATTTCCACCCAATCTCAGTGGGAAAACCCATTTTTGACAAATGAAAAATCTTCCATTTACACCATGTATAACCCTCATAATTTTGGTACACCTCCATCAAATCTTCTCTCAATTCTTCTACATTCCAAGTAATAAAGTCTTGTCCTGTTTAATATTTCCTAACAACCCAAGTCTTCTAGACCTCGCAACATCCTTGTGAATTTTCTCTGAACTCTTTCAACCTCTTTTACATCTTTCATGTAGGTTCGTGAACAAAACTACACACCATACTCCAAATTAGGCCTCACCAATGTCTTCTGCAAGTCAAGAAAAAATCCATTTATTGTTTTCAGTTCTTTGGTTCATAAAGACCAATGGGCTGATTTTTTTTTCCCCATCACTATCTAACTATGATACCATTTTCAGTGAATTAAGAACTTGTATTCCCAGGTCTCTTTCTTCTACAAAACTCTTCCGTGCCTGACCAGTCACTGTGAGAGACCTCCATTGGTAGATAATACCAAGTGCAACACCTCATACTTGTCAGCATTAAATACCTGGTTCCATTTCTTAACCCATTTTCCCAGTGAGTCCAGATCGCACAGAAAGCCATGATAGTCTTCCTCAGTCCCGTACACCACCGGTCTTGGTGTTACCTACAAATCTGCTGATCCTGTTAAACACACCATTATCCAGATTTTTGATATAGATGACAAACAACATCAGATCCAACACTGATCCCTATGGCTCACCACTAGTCCCTGGCCTCTGGTCAGAGAGGCAACCATCTGCTACCACAGCCTGGTTTCTCCCAAAGCCGGTGTCTTATCCAATTTACTTTCATCGGTTCCTGCAGATACTCTCCTATAACTTTCCCACTACTGATGTCAAGCTCACCAATGTGCAATTTCATATATTATTTTTAGAGTCTTTCTTGAACAGCTGAACAACATTGGCTGTCCTCCAATCCTCCAGTACCTCACCTGTTAATAAGGATGAGTTAAATATTTGTGCTAAGGCCCCAATAATTTTTGCACTTGTATTCCGCAGGGTCCCAGGGAAGAACTTGTCAGACCCTGGGGATTGATCCACACTAATTTGCATCAAGACAGCAAATGCCTCCACCTCTGTAATCTGTACAGGGTCCATGAAGTTGATGCAGCTTTGCCTCAATTCTATAGACTCTGTGTCCATCTCCTGAGTAAATATGGATGCAGAAAAAAACTCTCCCACATCTATTTTGTCTCCTCATATGGATTACCATGCTGATCTTCCAGAGGAATAATTTTTCCCTTGCAATCTTTTTGCTCATAACATATCTGCAGAATCCATGAGGATTCTCCTTCACCTTGTCTGCTTCGGTAACTTCATGCCTTCTTTTATTTCTTTCATAAGAGTTCACTTCAATTCCAGGTAGTTCATATGTGCCCCATTTATTCCTCTCTGCCTGCACATGGTCTGAACGTCCTTTTTATTGATCAGGGAGAGGAAAGCCAAAGGGGTGCTAGAGTTGCATGCTGGGAGGTGGGGTAGGTGGGGTTAAACTAAAGGTGCAGGGGGAATGAGGGTCTGAATAACAGAACAGAGAGTTGACAGGTTGTGGAGGCAGTTGTTGTTAAGTCCTCAGACAAAGTTGAGCATGGTGCAGTGAATATGCTGAGCCCTGTATATTTCAATACAAGGAGCAGCGTAGGAAAGGCGGATGTGTTCAGGGCATGGATCAACACCTGGAATAATGACACTAGGATCTGGCAACTGTGTAGTGGGACAGGCTGCTTTATGGCAAAGGTGTGCTTGGTAAATGGGAGGCCTTCAAAGTGAAATCTTGAAAGTACAAAGCGGGCATGCGCTTGTCAGAATAAAAGGCAAAATAGAAACTGTAGAAGAGTTTGACCACGTACGGTTCTGGTCTCCATTTCCACCGGCGGGCAGTTTGACCGCATACGGTTGAGGTCATTCATTTCCGACAACGGGGAGTTTGACTGCGTAAGGTTTGGGTCTCTATTTCCAACTGCCGGGAGTCTGACCGTGTACGTTTCCGGTCTCCATTTCGGACATCGGGGAGATTGACCGCGTACAGTTCCAATCTCCATTTCCGACAGCGGAGAGTTTGACCACGTATGGTTCCGGTCTCCATTTCCGACAGCGGTGAGTTTGACCACGTAAGGTTTGGTTCTCCATTTCGGACAGCGGGGAGTTTGACCACGTATGGTTCCTGTCTCCATTTCCGACAGCGGGGAGTTTGACTGCGTACGGTTCCGTTCTCCATTTCGGACAATGGGGAGTTTGACCAAGTACGGTTCCTGTCTCCATTTCCGACAGCGGGGAGTTTGACTGCGTACAGTTCCGGTCTCCATTTCTGAAAGCGGGGAGTTTGACCGCATAAGGGTCCTACTGCAGGTCACAGCACGATGTCAACCGCAGCTAATACCGGGGTGTTTCCGTTTCAGATGACGTGAGGAAGGGGTTGATCTCGGGTTTGTGTAAATCGAGGGCTGGTTGCAGTGGGAAAGGGCCTGGACCAAGCAGGACAGCAAACAGATAATTGGTAGGAAGCAGAGGGTGAGGGGCTGTTTCTTGAACTCCAGTCCCGAGCTTAGTGACGTTCCCTGGGGTTACGGCCATTGTTGCTCGTCATCTAGGTCAATAATTTAGTTGAGAAAGTACAGGGTATGGGTGGAGAGTTTGCAGCAAGTTCAAACAATTACTCTTTTTGAAAGACAGTCAGCGTAAATACTCCCCTCTCTTTCCCTCTCCCCACTCAGAACTGATCTAAAGCTACTTCAGGAGAGGCAAGATCTTGAACTGAGTAAACTCTGTGAGTGAGATGGACTGGTTTTCAATGGCTGTGCTGCTCGGAGCTTATTACCAGGAGTGATTTTGACTGGGTCTGACAGAGACATAACTGGTTCTTCTGGGCACATTCAGACTCACTCCAACTATTTCCTACCTTCCTTTGTACAGGTATGTAATGTCTAAAGTGTTTGAGTAAATGAGACTCACCAAACTTTCTCCTGACTGAATCACTGGAATCTCCGATTCGGAAGAGTCCTCTCCAGTTAATGCTCTCAGTCCTCAGGCTGGTTCACTTGTTGCTGTTCCCTCGTCTTCAGTAGTGGTTTGCTTCCAGTTGGGGTTCTTCTTCAAATAAATCTCTCACCGCAGGTCTAACTTTAGCATAAAAGATAATGAAGCACATTATCAATAAAAATGGAGGACCAAGCTTTTCTACTAAATGTTACTAAGAACAAAACTGACTGATATTTAAACTTTGAAGGAAGATATAATGATTTCAGTGAACAACCTTCTATTGACCCTCACACATCACAAAATGATATTGGATAAGATGGAGCCATCATTCAGTCATGGTAAAACATAAGACACAGGAACACAATTAGGTGATTCCATCCAACTGTTCTGCCCCACCACTCAGCCATGGCTGAGATTTATTCCAAAAGCATATTTCTGCCTTCCTTCTGTAATCCGAGCCGGACAGCAGGAGGCTCCGGGCTCTCCAGTCTTGCATTCCTGGCTTTGGTTTTGCACTGAGTCGAGAATGCGGGATCAGTTTGCTCTGATTCCCCAAGCTGAGAGGATGAAGGGGACCTGTCTATGTGTCGGTATGGGGTGAATGGTCAGAAGGGTGTGGGGCCACTGGCGGAACGGAGGGTGGTTGGGGTACTGTGGGTGATCGGAAATAACATGACGTGGGTGGATGGGCAAGGGGTAAATTCCGTTGTCAACGAGGGTGGATCTGGTCCAATGAATCAGGCAGCTCAGCTCGCATATCCTTTCAGGAGGCCACAATTCTCTCATCATCTTAATCACTGACTAATCTTCCTGTTAACATTGAGTCTGTTACAGAGCCCCAGGGTCTGGGAATGGCTGGGTGGTAGGAGGCAGAGGGTGATGGTGAGAGTCTGTTCCCTGGACTCCAGTCCCGTGCTTAGTGAAGTTCCCTGAGGTTACACCCATTGCTACTTGTCATCTATGTCAATAATCTGGTTGAGAAAGTACAGGTAATGGGAAGAGAGTTTGCAGCAAGTTCAAACAATCACTCTTTTTGAAAGACAGTCAGTATAAATACTCCCCTCTCTTTCCCTCTCCCCACTCAGAACTGACCAAAAGCTACTCCAGGAGATGCAAGATCTTGAACTGAGTAAACACTGTGAGTAAGAGGGACTGGTTTTAAACGGCTGTGCTGCTCGGATCATATTACCAGACCTGGAGTGATTGGAACTGGGTCTGACAGAGGTAGATAGGGTGGCAAAGAGAGCTTTTGGTACATTGGCCTTTATGAATCAAAGTATTGAGTATAAGAGTTGGAATGTTATGGTGAGATTGTATAAGGCATTGGTGAGGCCGAATTTGGAGTATTGTATGCAGTTTTAGTCACCGAATTACAAGAAGGATATTAATAAGGTTGAAGGAGTGCAGAGAAGGTTTACAAGGATGTTGCCGGGACTTGAGAAACTGAGTTACAGAGAAAGGTTGAACAGGTTAGGGCTTTATTTCTTGGAGCGTAGAAGAATGAGTGGAGACTTGATAGATGGGTATAGATTATGTATAAATGGGGATAGTATAAATGGGTATAAATTATGATGGGTATAGATAGAGTGAATGCAAGCAGGCTTTTTCCACTCAGGCTAGGGGAGAAAAAAACCCAGAGTATTTAGGTTAAGGCTGCAGGGCGAAAGGTTTAAAGGGAACATTGGGAGGGCTTCTTTACAACTGGTTCTGACGGAGACATAACTGTTACTTCTGGGCACATTCAGTCTCACTCCAAATATTTCCTACTTTCCTTTGTACAGGTATGAAATGTCTGAAGTGTTTGAGTAAATGAGACTCACCAGACTTTGTCCTGACTGAAACACTGGAATCTCCGATTCGGAAGAGTCCTCTCCAGTCGGTGCTCTCAGTCCTCGGGCTGGTTCACTTGTTGCTGTTCCCTCGTCTTCAGTAGTGGTTTGCTTCCAGTTGGGGTTCTTCTTCAAATAAATCTCTCACCGCAGGTCTAACTTTAGCATGAAAGATAATGAAGCACATTATCAATAAAAATGGAGGACCAAGCTTTTCTACTAAATGTTACTAAAAACAAAACTGACTGATATTTAAACTTTGAAGGCAGATATAATGATCTCAGTGAACAACCTTCTATTGACCCTCACACATCACAAAATGATATGGGATAAGATGGAGCCATCATTCAGTCATGGTAAAACATAAGACACAGGAAGACAATTAGGTGATTCCATCCAACTGTTCTGCCCCACCACTCAACCATGGCTGAGAATTATTCCAACAGCATATTTCTGCCTTCCTTCTGTAACCCTGACGTGACTTAGCAATCATGAATATATTAATCTATGTCATAAATACACTCAATGGCAGCCTGAACCTACCCCTGCAGCAACAAATTCTACAGATCAGACAGCTTTTGGACATTTTTGTTCTTATCTCAGTTTTAAATGGAAGCATTTTTATTCTGAGATTGTGCTGTAAGGTTACAGACTCTCCGTCTGAAGGAAACATCCTCTCCATGTCCACTGTATCCAGGCTTTTCAGCATTCGGCAAGTTTACTTAACCATACATCCCCCCACCACCCCCACCGGCCCTTTGAAATTCAGTGAGAACCAGCAAATGCTCCTCATACACAAAGCCGATCATTCCTGAGATTATTCTTGTAAAGCTTCTCAGCAATAACTGCACTGAACACAGTTCCAGGAAAAACAGACCAGGATAATTTATAGGGAAAAGTTCTGCTTACCTCACTGTTCTCCTATCACAGAACGAGTCATTTCCATTTCCAGGTTAAAACAGGTCTATTTCAGGAAATATAAACCAGTCCAGGGTGAATGTAATAAAAAGAAAGTGGAATTACCAGAAACGCTCAGCAGATAAGGAACAGCTGTGGGGAGAGGAGCAATCTTTACCATTCAGGTTAGGAACATTTCAATGGAATGACTTCAAGCATTTACAGTTTTTAGTGCAGATCTCCAGCAAGTTGAAATTTTGCTTGATTTCCACCGAGTGACACACAGGTGGCAGTGAGGGGGGGGGGGATTTCCAAACACAGTTTGAACACCAAAACTCACGAGTCTACTTCTACTGTTGTAAAGACGGATCAGCACATTCACTCATAGCCTCTCCCTGTGACGATGGACTGGGAACCCATCTTTTCCTCAGTAGCAGTCTTTGCTTCCAAAGGAACTCCAGAGAGAAAAAAAACATTTGATCCCAGACCAGGAATACTCTCTCAACACCTCATAAGTCCAAGCACCTCGATCCCCGAGTCCTTTTTACCTGGATTAAAAACTTTGATATCCAGTTCCCAACCTCACAGGGTCAAACAACTGAACCTGTCATTTAACAACGCTGAGAGTCTCACACATTGTCCCCCACCCCCACCACATATTACACTGGGTAGTGAAATTCCTGATTTCCCCACAACCAATGTCCAGCTGCTCGAAATTTCAGCTTTATTGCAGAAGGACGAACATCCAGCCCCATCTGTAGAAGCACTAACCAAAGTCAGCCAAAACACCGACAGTTCCATATGTCTGGAATGCCAATCACAGGACTATAGCCCAAGCACCAACTCTCCCAGTACTCTTTACTGCCAGTAAAATGCTGCAGTGTGTCAGCCAGTCGCAGTTCAATTACCAGCACCTCCACACTAATGCATTCCAGATAACAAAGAACTATTCTGTAAATGACTCAACGAGGCCAAAGGTACAAAAGAACACTTCACAATGAAGACAAGTGTTGGAGGAAAAATCGCTGATGGATAATATTGAGGTGTGGGATACAGGGTGGACAGAAGTTGACCGAGATGGTTGATGTATATCACTGAAGCGGGCAGGGGGTGGGGGTTAGGAGACTGGACAGAGGTTGAACGAGATGGGCCGGGATGAGCAGATGGAATCAGGTGGGAGAAGGGATCAAGGACAATCACTGATGGCCCTCCAGTAACACATAGATACTGAATTAATAGTACATACTTCTGCATAAAAGATTCTAAAACGACAAAGTTAGGGCAACCAATAAGAACTTTACCATATATACTTTGACGGTCACCAATTTTTACATCAACACACCATAGAAGTTTTTTTTTGAAGAAGTTACATTGACGAGGGTAAGGCAGTGGATGTAGTCTATATGGACTTCAGCAAGGCCTTTGACAAAGTTCCACATGGAAAGTTAGTTAAGAAGGTTCATTCGTTAGGTATTAATGCTGGAGTAATAAAATAGATTCAACAGTAGCTAGATGGGAGATGCCAGAGTAGTGGTGGATAATTGTTTATCGGGATGGAGGTCGGTGACTAGCCGGGTGCCTCAGTGATCTGTTTTGGGCCCAATGTTGTTTGTAATATACATAAATGATCTGGATGATGGGGTGGTAAATTGGATTAGTAAGTATCCCGATGATACTAAGGTAGGAGGTGTTGTGGATAATGACGTATGTTTTCAAAGCTTGTAGGGAGATTTATGCCAGTTAGAAGAATGGTCTGAATGTCGGCAGATGGAGTTTAATGCTGAGAAGTGTGAGGTTCTACATTTTGGCAGGAATAATCCAAATGGAACATACAGGGTAAATGGTAGGGCATTGAGGGATGCAGTGGAACAGAGAGATCGAGGCATAACAGTGCATAGTTCCCTGAAGGGGGAGTCTCATGTAGATAGGGTGGGGAAGAAGGCTTTTGGAACGCTGGCCTTTATAAATCAGAGCATTGAGTACAGAAGTTGGGATGTAATGCTAAAATTGTACAAGGCATTGTTAAGGCCAAATTTGGAATATTGTGTACAGTTCTGGTCACCGAATTATAGGAAAGATATCAATAAATTAGAGAGAGTGCAGAGATGATTTACTAGGATGTTACCTGGGTGTCAGCACTTAAGTTACAGAGGAAGGTTGAACAAGTTAGGTCTCTATTCATTGGAGTGTAGAAGGTTGAGGGGGGATTTGATCGAGGTATTTAACATTTTGAGAGGGATAGATAGGGTTGACGTGAATAGGCTGTTTCCATTAAGAGTCGGGGAGAATCAAACGAGAGGACATGATTTGAGAGTTAGTAGGCAAAAGTTTAAGGGAAACACGAGGGGGTATTCCTTTATTCAGAGAGTGATAGCAGTGTGGAATGAGCTTCCTGTAGAAGTAGTAGAGGCCAGTTCAGTTGTGTCATTTAAGGTAAAATTGGATAGGTATACGAACAGGAACGGAGTGGAGGGTTATGGGCTGAGTGCGGGTAGGTGGGACTAGGTGAGATTAAGAGTTCGGCACGGACTAGGAGGGCCGAGATGGCCTGTTTCCGTGCTGTGATTATTATATGGTTGTATGGTTATAGAAAATTCCCCATCCAGATACTTCACGCCTTTGTATGGTAACAGCTCCGCCCGTGACTGTGAGGAACCGCGGAGACCTTTGGATACAGATCAGCACATCACAGAAACCATCCACCCCCCTAGACTTCACAGTCCCTCGGCAAAGCAGGCAGTGAAATCAAAGATGCCCTCTACCTGGGACGTTCTCCTTTCTCACCCACCCCAGTCCGGGAGAAGACACAACAGCCAAAAAGCTCCAGGACAAATTCAAGTAGTCTTAGGAAGCGAGGCGAGTTCGGGGAAGTTAACGGGACTCAGGGGCCAACATCAGATTTCCCCAGCACAATAAGAAGGAAGTATCACCACCCATCCGGGAACTTTCAACACACCCCGTGATCTTGCATCATAAAGCAAGATCTGCGGCACACAGCCTCACGTGACCTGTTGGCGGGAGTTCCATTTCAAGTTTGCGAAAATAGACTGCCTGGGCTCCTGGTTTGGATCATTCAATGCAGATTAAGTGAAGTCGACACATTATTGACGAGGCCAAATAACTGAGTACTAAATGAGTAATTGGCTTTCAGTTCGGTGCTCACGACCAACATCAGATCTCCTCGCTCGGGATCGGTCTCAATACTCACCGATGGGAAAGTGATATCTCTGGCCTGCAGGTAGTGATCCCGAACCCGGCTCCTCGACCCAGGAGTCGAGGGACCTTTCCCTATACCGCAGACTGATCGCTTCAGCACTGAGCGGAACCGAAAACACCGTCACTCGGAGACAGTTCGCATGCGCGCAGTGATTGTTGCATCATCCGGAGGGCGGGGCCTCGGAAACAGACGCATAGATGCTGCACATCTGTGGTTAAATGGGAGGGGCAAACTAGATCACGTGACCGTTGGGGGTCTCCCTCTCCTTGCAGAGACTCCAGCTACCCACCATTCTCTGAAAAGAAATAAACTTGCCGCTCACATGTCCTCTCAACTAAAATGTATTAGACATTTCAACCCTTTGGAAAAATATATCGTTCATCCACGCTCTTCATTCCTCTTGTAATTTTATAAAAGTCTATCCAGTCTTACCCCAGCCTGCGCCGCTCTGGAGAACAGAAGTTTGTCCTGCCTCTCGTTATAGCTCACGCCCTCTACTCCAGGCAGTATCCTGGTAAACCTCTTCCGCGCCCTCTCCAAAGCCCCAACATCCTTCCGAGAATGAGGGCGACCAGAACTGTATGAAACACTCCAGATGTAGTCTAACTAGTTTTATAAAGCTGCAACACAACTTCCCGACTTTTGAAATCAATGCTTCAATTTCTTAACCACCCGATCCGTCTGTGCAGTCTCTTTCAGGGATTGATGAACATGGACTCCAATATCCTTCTGATCATCGACACGGTCAAGGGTTTTGCATTTAAGGGTATTTCTTTGCATTTAACAGTATATACTATCTCTCTGAATTCGGCCGACCAAGCTGCCGAGATGATCATCACTTATCAAATCTAATTGAATTCGTTCACGTCTCTCAGGTATTACCAAGTGCACATGAACGGGAAGGTACAGGAACAGAGAAGGACTGACTTGTAGCAGCAAGTTCACTCAGGTAACACACAGAAAACAAATTATACTATTCTGTCAGTAAGAATATAGAAATGTTTTATGTTATTAATAATATATAAAATAAATTGTGTCATGATCAATATACAAATGTACATTTTGTGTCAGTAACAGACTTGGAAATGTTGAATTTGGTTCCTCAGTCAAATAGTTGACTCAGTTTGGGAACAACTTGGCTCCTAGCACCGGCCCCTGCAACACCCACAGGGACATCCCTTAGTGAACAAATCTGTAATTGTTCCTCACACGTAATAAAACCTGATATGGAAAGGGTCATCGTTCAGTCATGGGAAGACACAAGACAGAGGAACAGAATTAGGAAATTCGGTCCATTGAGTCTGCTCCACCATTCAGCTATGGCTGATATTTAATTCAACACCATATTCCCACCTTTTCCATTCCATAACGTTTAAGCTAAAATTATAATGGCTGCCTTTACCCTTCCTTGTGCTGCATTCAATAAATTATCTGGTATTTCCTGGTAACAAAAAGCTACTTCAGAAATAACTCAGTAAGGCAAAATACTTCACAATAAAGACAACGGTAGGAGAAAGATTGTTGATGAATAATCATTGGTGAGATACAGACTGGACAGAAGTTGAACAAGATGGTTGATATATATCATTGAGGTGGTGAGATACAGACTGGACAGAAGTTGAACAAGATGGTTGATATATATCATTGAGGTGATGGGATACAGTTTGGACAGAGGTTGAACAAGACGGTTGATATATATCACTGAGTTGGTGGGACAGAGGCTGGACAGAGGTTGACCCAGATCGGCAGGGGATGAGCAGATGGAGCCAGATGGGAGAAGGGGATCAAGAGCGATCTCTGATGTTCCTCCCGCAATACACAAATCCTGAAATAATAGTACACACTAGTAGATAACAGATTCCAATATAACAAAGCCAGAACAAACAATAAGAATTTTAGTATGTGCCCTTTTCTACTATACGCACTTTATCAATGCTCCGCAGGAAGTCTCCCATCCTGATCCTTCACATCTTCATACGGCTACTCTCTCTTCCTTTAAATGAATGAAATAGCGAGAACTGTGGGCACAGATGAGTACATCATAGAATCCAATCTCCCCTCCATCGACTCAGTCAACACTTCCCACTGCCTCTGTAAAGCAGCCTATGCTTTAGTGTGATAGAGTCAGAGATGTTCCTGCCAACACGGACTGACTGTGGTCTCTCTGTCAAGAAATCCAGAAGCCAGCGACACGTGGCAGTGTTAAGGCCAAGCAGCGACGGTTTCTCCAGTAGTTCTCTGCGGGATGATGGTATTGAACGCTGAACTGAAATCAATGTACCGGATTCTGCCATAAGTCTCTTTGTTGTCCAAGTGAGAGAGAACTGTGTGCAGTGTGGTGGAGATTGCATTCTCCGTAGAGCGATTTGGACGATAAGCAAACTGTAGAGGATCCAGCGATGAGGGGAGGCCGGCTGTGATATGAGGCTTGACAAGCCGTTCGAAACATTTCATCACAATGTGGGTCAGGGCAACGGGACGGTCATCATTCAGACAGGCTACAACTGATTTCTTTGCCACAGGGTTGATTGTGGAGGCCTTGAAGCATCCGGGGACAATGGCTTGACTAAGGGAGATGTTGAAAATGTCGGACATCACATCTGCTAATACATCAGCACATTCCTTGAGCACACGTTCTCTCATCGCTGGACCCTCTACAGATTACTTATCGTCCCAACCGCTCTATGGAGGACGCAATATCCACCACACTGCACACAGTTCTCTCTCACTTGGACACTTATGCCAGAATCCGGTACATTGATTTCAGTTCAGCGTTCAATACCATCATCCCGCAGAGACTACTGGGGAAACCGTCGATGCTTGGCCTTAGCACTGCCATGTGTCGCTGGATTCTGGATTTCTTGACAGAGAGAGACCACAGTCAGTCCGTGTTGGCAGGAACATCTCTGACTCCAACACAATGAACACTGGATCCCCACAAGGCTGTGTGATTAGCCCATTGCTGTTTACACTGCTAACACGTGATTGTGCAGCCAGATTCAAGGAGAACCTGATGATTAAATTTGCTGATGATACCACAGTGGTGGGGCTCATCAGCAAAAAAGATGAAACAATGTACAGGGAGGAGGTCAAACACCTGGCGAGCTGGTGCAGTGACAACAACTTGATGCATCATGTCACCAAAACCAAGGAGATGATTGTCGATTTCAGACGGTCTCAGCCTGAGCATACACCCCTCAGCAACAGCGGCTCCACAGTGGAGAGAGTGGAAACATCAAGTTCCTAGGGGTGCCGATCTCGGACAATCTCCCCTGGTACAGGAACACCACTGGGATTGTGAAACGAGCCCAGCAGAGATTGCACTTTCTGAGGAAGCTTAAACAAGCATTACTCCCCACTAACATCTTAACTACATTCTACAGAGGAGTGGTTGAGAGTGTGCTGACCTTTTGCATCACAACCTGGTACTCCAGCTACAGTGTTGCCGACAAGAAAAGACCTGCAGCGGGTGGTTAGGGGAGCAGAGAAGGATATTGGGGTCTCCCTACCTTCCGTCCAAGACCTCTTTCAGAGTCGATGCCTCCAGAAGACACGGTACATCATTAAAAAACCCTCACACCCTCTCCATGAACTGTTTGTTCTTCTGCCATCAGGCAAACGTTACAGGAGAATCAAACTAAAACCACAAGGCTACTAAACAGCTTCCTCCCACAGGCAGTCAGACTGCTAAATAGCTGCTCCACCTGACTCTGCTGTGGACACTTTTAGCTTGCACTGGACACTTATATCTTGATTTTAACTGACATGCGGCTGTTGTATTTTACTGTTTATTGCTGTGTTTATTATTTAGTGTTGCGTTTGTTATGTTATGATTACACTGCTCCTACGAAACGCAGTCTCATTCTGCCCTGGAGAGCTGGTGTACGGTTAGAATGACAATAAAGTTTCTGAATCTGAATCATGGACAGAAGATGGATGTGAACTTCCCAGTCCCCTCGGGAGGACGTGAGAGATCTGGATCTCACTGTCCTGTCTGAACGGGGAAAGATGAATTTCTGATACACGTGGGGGAGCGTCCCGAGGGTCCAATTACTCTGTTTAACCCTCTCTGTCTGCAAGAACACAACAGGCCGAACGGCCGCTTCCAGTGTGCTGGAAATATGTAAAACAATCATCAACCCCAGGCATCGATCCAGGTGAAGTTTGGATCCGATACCGGGCCGGGTGATGGAGGTAAAGTTCACCAGGTACATCTTAATGGATGGGTTCAGTCCCGGCATCACCACCTCATCCCGGACCTGGGACCAGAACACCAGGGGCTGAGCGGCGGCTCATCTCAGGCGGTTCGGTGTGACGGGCCCATAACCCGGACCGACCACGACAAGTTGTGTCCAGGAAGCGGGACGGGGCCGCCAGTTCGAGGAAGTTGACGGGACTCTCTGCCCAACATGAGGTTCCCCTCCCCCGGGATCGGCTTCAGTACTCACCGATGGGAAATTGTCGGTCGCGTCCACCCCTAGTGACCGGCCTCAATACTCACCGATGAGAACTTGATCAATTTGTTCCGCAGACAGCAATCGGTCCTTCGGCTCCCAGCAGACGATCCGCTTCAACAGAGAACGGAAAGAAAACCCCCGCCCATCCGGAGACTGTGAGAGCGGGGGCGGGGCCTCGGAAACGGAAACCTGAGATACTGTAGATCTGCGTTTGAAATGGGAGCGAGAACCTGGATTACGTGACGGGTGGAGGGTCTCCCGTCTGAACCGGTGACTCTGCTCCTCGCCTATCACACGCTGCCCGACCTACATGCCGCATTTTACACCATCTATATTTTTAATTTTTCCTGCTGTATCTTCCCGTCCACATCTCTCCGCCTTGCGGTTCTCAGAGTTACGGGTTCGATTCATATCCCGGTCCGATCCACAATTCCCACACCTTGGAGGAGTGCAGGTTTCATTGAAGTCGCTTCTAAATACTAATTTCTACTCACGTTCCTCCGGAGCCTCACTGGACAGGAAAACTGAAACATCAAGTGAGAAACAGGAAGAGGAGGACATTCAGCCCCCAAACCATCAACAAAAAGGCGAGACAGTTCGGCAGTACTGAGAGGGAGGGGGCAGGGGCATTATAAATAAGGTGTTGGGGAGGGTGGGAAAGAGATGGCTGGTAGGTGCCAGGTGAAAAACCAGTAAGGGGAAAGATCAAGGGATGGGGGAGGGGAAGCAGAGAGGGGATCGGCAGGAAAGGTAAAGAAGGAATGTGAGGGGAAGGCACTATGTGTAGTAGAAAAAGGCAGAATGATGACAGAGGTGATAGGCAGCTAGAGGAGGAGGCAGAGTGAAACTGCGATGGGGCCGCATGCTAAAATGTTATTCCCTATTCTGAGTTCCTCGGTCTCCGTGGCATCTGCTCGCAGGATGAGGCTTTCCGTTCCAAGACATCTCAAATTCCCTCTTTCTTTAAGGATCGTGGTTTCCCTTCTGCCGTCATCAATGAGGCCCTCACCCGAATCTCCTCCATTTCCCGCACTTCGGTCCTAAACTCATCCTCCCGTCACCACAGCATGGACCGAGTCCTCTTGTCCTGACGTACCACCCCCCAGACTCCGGATCCAGTATATGATCCTACGCAACTTCCGCCACCTTCAACAGGACCCCATCACCAAGCACATCTTTACCTCTCTACCCCTCTCTGCATTTCACAGGGATCGTTCACTCCGCGAAAGCTTGGTCCACACGTCTCTCCCCACAGATCTCCCACCTGGTACACATTAGGTCACACTCAGGCTGGAGGAGCAACACCTCAAATACCTCATAGGGTAGTCTCCTGCCCCTTGGCACGAACGTTGAATCCAAAGCAACGCGCACAAAATGCTGGAGGATCTCAGCACAACAGTCAGTATGTATGGAAAAGAGTAAACAGTCGAAAGTTTGTACCAGCAGCCTTTTATCATTCATGAGGAGGAGGGGAAGTGATCTGAATGAAAAGGTCGGGATGGAGAAAGAGGGGAGGTGGAAGCTGATTGGTGAAGTCAAGTGATGGGCAGGATAGGGGCTGGAGAATAAAGAATCGGAGAGTTGTCAATAGGAGAAAGGGAAGGAAGGGACCCGGGCGGAATTAATAGGCCGGTCAGCAGAAATGGAAGTTCAGAGTGGGGAATAGAGAAATGGGTGGGGGTCGGAATTTGTTTACTGGAAGGAGGATTCAATATTCAGACAATCAGGTTGGAGGGTACCCAGACTCAATATAAAGTGTTGTTTCTCCACCCTCTGTGTGGTCTCATCTTGGCACAAGAGGAGGCCATTGATCGAGACCTCGGAATGGGAATCAGAATTAAAATGTTTGGCAGCTGCCAAGTTCCCCTTGTGGCAGATGATACAGAGATGCTGGACAAAACAGTCTCCCAATTTATGGCCGGTCTCACCAGTGTAAATGTGGCCGCAGTGGGAGCACCGGACACAATAGATGACACCTGCCTATTTGCAGGTGAAGTGTTGCCTCACCTGGAAGGACTGTTTTGTGTCTGAATGGAGGTGAGGAAGGGGATGTACGGGTAGGTGTAGCACTTAGGCCGCTTGCAGGGATAAGTATCTGGAGGAAGATTAGTGAGGAGGGATGAATGAACAAGGGGAGTGTGGAGGGAGTGATCCCTGTTCACCCCTGTTTGTGACATCCTAAGCAGATTTGCATAAATGCAATCCCTACTTTCATTAGCTATCTCTTTACTGCAACATGTACATCATATATTCCATACAGTGAATTCTGAGGTCATCCGGGCCTCCCCCCCGGTTCCTGAGGCCACTGAGGGGCAGTGACCAGAGAGCGATGAAAATGTTCAACACTCTGCAGCTCTGCTGGGCTGTTACCCTGGTGATGGAGGAAGTGGCTCAGCAGAACTAACTGAAAATAGGAAATAAGGAACAACCTCGCATACTTTGAGTTTCATTGTGACAAAGATGAATGCTGAGCTCTCAGTCATTTTGTAATGTGGGAGCTGAAATTCTAATGGCAGTTTTAACCCTGTCTTGAGGTGCCTCCAGTAAATCTATTAGTAGTTTCATCTCTACAGAACATCCAGCAGTACCGGGGCTGTTCCAAAATCAAAACACAATTTTGTATGTTCCAAATGTCAGCTATAGGATATTTAAAAAGAACATCACACAATGTATTGTATTGATTATCGTTAAATGTCCTTTTTTGTTCAATTGTGGTTAAAAATGCCATTAAATTCTTGTGTCTCCGAATAACCTATAACTACGATCAATCCCCGGCATTGATAGAGGTGATATTCAGATCCTGCAACCGGACAGAAGGATGGAATAGAAAGTCCCCAGATACAACTGAATAAATTGAGATTGTGATCTCAGACCCTAGACTCCGCTCCTGTTGAAAACATCGCGTCCCTATCATTCGTAAGGTCAGTAATGTTGTGGGAGTGGAACTGGACTCTCTGACGGTGGTGTCTGAAAAGAGGATGCTGTCCAAATTGCATGCCATCTTGGACAATGTCTCCCATCCACTCCATAATATATTGGTTGGGCACAGGAAACACTCTGGAGATAAAGAATATCTGTGGAGAAGAACAAAGTTAATGCTTCAGCTCCAACCCCCTGTGTAGGAATGGCTTCAAGCAACTTCTGACCTGATTTCAGGTCTCCAACAACATGAATGTTTCTTTAATTTCCAGCTGCTGACAAACAGGCGACAGGTGAGAATACTGAACCCGGGGTAGATAACCAACGATGCAATCAGTACACAGCTCGTTCCAGGTACTCACTCGCTCTGTGTATTGAGACTTCGTCTCTGATCTCTCTGCTCCATTGTGTCTGAGCCCTTTGGGTTTGGACTCCCCAACCCTGGGGATTATTCCTTGGTATATTTAACTGGGCATCAAAGGCATTGCAGACTACGTTAGGAAAAATAACTCTGACTGTACCAGTGATGACCTCACACCGCCCCCACCCCCCGCACCGTGCTCTAAACAATGCTTCGAGGCAAACAACACAAACCAGCCGCGAAAGCTACACCTTCCTACGTTTCAACGGATTTCAACCGGTACATTTAATGTCAGGGAAATGCCTACGATATTTACCCTGAAACTATTTTTTTCCCGCAAACATCCATCAAAACAGAGTGCCCGAAGGAATGAATGACAGTTAAATGTTAGCACCCCAAAGCCGCCCCAAAGCTCCCCCTCACACGCATTAGCAGCAATAAAACAACAACACCCCCCTCCCCCACAACAGCCAAAAAAAGCATCGGCAAACCCCACCAAACACCCAAGCGTGCAGCAATGCATCAATAAAAATACAGATTTGCAGTACCCCAAAGACAAATTTTACCTGGTAGTTCGACATTCGACATACCACAGGTCCACCCCCATCTCTATCTCCCTCTCTCTCTCTCTCCGCCTCCCTCCCTCCCTCTCTCTCTCTCTCTCTCTCTCTCTCTCTCTCTCTCTCTGTCTCGCTCCCCCCCCCCACCAGCTAATTAGGGAGAAAGAGGTGAGTGCCACTCTCTGTGGCAACAATGAAGGGACTCTGCAGAGATCCAACTCCTGTGAGGCTGCCGGGCCGGTAAACATCCCAGGACGAGTGCTCTGGCAGTCGGTACACCAGCTCACTGGTGGCTCCACGGCCATTGTTAAGACTTCATTTATGCAGGCTTCAAATCAGCCAGCATCATCTCTGCACCAGAAACTCTACATCTTCAGAATGAAACGACTACCATCCGGTGGAACTGCCGCCAATCATCACAAAAAGCGTGAAACGGCCGCTAATGGCACATATCAAAAACTCCAATCCTACCACCCTGGTTACTCACCAGTAGTCTCACTGACAGAACCGCTCTGTAACAACTCCAACTCTACCATCTAAATACAGCCCTGTGCAACTGGGTGTTGAACTACGGAACCAACCCGCTTCAGAAATTCAGAATATACAACTGCTCCTCATTTTTGTTCCTGCATGCGATCAACAGCAACAATTGTTTCGTTCCATTTTACAACAGTTCACTGGGTTGACATTAAACAATCCTGAATCTTGAACCTTGGGGGAAATACCACGACCAACCACATTATCCATACACCCTCCTGATTTTATAAACCCCTGCAATGTTACCCCGATTCTCCTGTGGAATAAAGATCCAGCTCGGCCAACCACTCCCTATAACTCTGCACTCTAGTCCAGGTATCATCGTAACCAAACTAGTCTGCGCCCTAATAATGGCTTTCCTACGGTAGTATGAAAAGAAAACACGTATTTTTCGATGGCAACACGAGTTAATCTGCAGATGCTGGAAATAAATAAAAACACAAAATGCTGGCAGAACTCAGCATCTATGGGAGGAGGTAGTGACGACGTTTCGGGCCGAAACCCTTCATCAACCCTCATCAATGTATATAACTATAATATAATGCCCGTAATCGAGAACTCAATGCCCTAACTGATGAAGGCCGGCATGACTAATGCCTTCTTTTTCACCCTGTATACTGCCCATCCACTTTCAGTGAACTGTACACCTGTACTCCCAGATCTCTCTCTCCGACAGCACTCCATGACCTCCCATTCACTGTACCAGTCCCACCCTGGTTTGACTTCCAAAAATCACCACCTCTCACTTGTCCAAGTCAAAACCATTTGCCGTTTCTCAGCCTATCCCTATAACTGACTCAAGGGCTACTTGAAATTATTTGTAAACTGTTGCAATATGAAAAAAAAGACTCGCAAGTTTAGTATCAAACTTGCTAACGGTGCCAGGTACATTCATGCCAAATCAATGGCATGAATAATGAAATACAGAGGTCCCAATACTGACACGCATATCCCACTCGTCACAGGCCTCCATTCGATAAATCCAATTTCAGTCATCACCCTCTGCTTCCTGTCATTGAACCCGGCGTGAATCCACCTCGCAAGCTCCCCGCGAATCCCACGTGACCCAACCTTCCACGTGAGCTGCCACGCAGGATCTTATAAGAGGCTTCACCAAAGTCCGCTTAGACAAAATCTCTGCCCTACGTCATCTATCTCCATCGTTACCTTTTCGGACATCTCCAAAATATTTGAGAAGTATGATGTCCCACTGGGAATTGCAGTCTGTATTTTCCCCATAACCACTGACTAACCACCCGAGACCTCAGCTTCACTGCAGATTGAGGAAATCCCAACCCGAGCTGTAGAATTACCAGCCCGGATTGAAGTCCATATACTGTGAGTTGCATGTTCCCTACATTATAACGCGGTCGCAGTTGCTTTGTTGCCGGCGATTTGCCGTTGTGTTCCTGCCATTTTTGATTCACAAACTAAGGTGGGAGGGGATCCTAAGGACCCTCTGCCTGCTCTGTTGTTCAGACTGGTTTATCAGGCTGTAGATTGTGAGAGGACACGGATACACTTCAGCTTGTCTCCAGCGGCTAAACTATCTTTGATCACTGTCTTCTTGCACTGTGGCATGTTGCCCAGCACAGTTGGCTGCGATGTTTCCCGCAGGGTAACAGAAACACAATGTAAAATTATAAAATAGAAAATGCTGGGAACTCAGAGCCTAGCTTCAGAGTTTGGTAAATTGATCGGAAAGATCCTGAGAGGCAGGATTTATGGACATTTGGATAAGAATAATATGGTAAGGAATAGTCGGCATGGGTTATCAAAGGCAGGTCGTGCCTTACGAACCTGATTAAATTTTTTAAGGATGTGACTAAACACATTGATGAAGGAAGAGCAGTAGATGTAGTGTGCATGCATTTCAGCAAGGCATTTGATAAGGTACCCCATGCAAGGCTTATTAAGAAAGTAAGGAGGCATGGGATCCAATGGGAAATTGCTTTTTGGATCCAGAACTGGCTTGCCAATAGAAGGCAAAGAGTGGTTGTAGATGGGTCACATTCTGCATGGAGGACGGTGACCAGTGCTGTGCTTCAAGGATCTGTTCTGGCACCACTTCTCTACGTAATTGTTATAAATGACCTGGATGAGGAAGTGAAGGGGTGGGTTAGTAAATTTGCTGATGACACAAAGTTTGGTGTGTTGTGGATAGTGTGGAAGGCTTTCAGAGGTTACAACGGGACATTGATAGGATTCAAAACTGGGCTGAGTAGTGACAGATGGAGTTCATCCAAGATAATTGTGAGGTGGTTCACATTGTTAGGTCAAATATAATGGAAGAATATAGTATTAATGGCAAGACTCTTGGCAGTGTGGTGGATCAGAGGGATCTTCGGATCCGAGTGAATAGGACACTCAAAATTGCTGTGCAGGTTGACTCTGTGGTTCAGAAGGCACGTGGTGCGTTGACCTTCATCAATCGTGGGATTGAGTTCAAGACCCAAGAGGTAATGTTACAGCTATAAAGGATCCTACTGAACTGTGCTCACTTCTGGTCGCCTCACTGCAGGAAAGATGAGGGAAAACATAGAAAGGGTGCAAAAGAGACCTACAAGGATTTTTCTGGATTGGGAGCAATCCTTAGGTTGGGTGAACTTGGTCTTGTGTTCTTGAAATGGAGGATGAGAGGTGACCTGAGAGAGGTGTATTAGATGATCAGAAGGATTGATCGTGTGGATTGTCAGAGCTTTTTTCTCAGGGCACAGTTTTAAAATGCTTGGAAGTAGGTACAGAGGTGATGTCAGGGCTCAGTTTCTATTACGCAGACAGTGGTGAGTGCGAGGAATGGGCTGCCGGCGGCGGTGGTGGAGGCGGATACAGTACGGTCTTTTTAAGAGACTTTTGGATAGTAATGTGAAGCTTAGAAGAATAGATGGCTGATGGGTAACCCTAGGAAGTCTCTAAAGTAAGTTCATGTTTGGGACAGCACTGTAGGCCGAAGGGTCTGTGCACTTTGCTCTAGGTTCTCTATGTTTCTATGCTTCTGTGTTCTCAGTTCATTCCATACAGTCAATACTCACAGCATCCTTTCCTCCCACTATCACTTTGTTGCATTTACTCCCGAGGCCACTCTCCCTGCCCTGAGCGGCGGTGACCACAGAGCGATAAAAATGTGGAACTCTTCTTGCAGCTCTGGTGGGCCGTTACCCTGGAAACGGAGGAAGTGGCTCACGAAAAATAACCGAAAAGGGAATTAACAAACTCAACATCGTATGCTGTGAGTTTAGTTATGACAAAGTTTAACACTGCAGCCATTTTGAAAGGAAGAAACTAAAAATTGTGAAGTCCGCCTTTAATGTGCTGCATTCAATTAATCGTCTAGTAGCTCTGGCTAACAAAAATGATCAATACTTAGTGATCAATAATATATTAACCACTGCCGTGAATATACCCAGTAACAGCCTCAATCACCATCTGTTGCAACAAACTCCACATATCGACGAATAAATGGGAACATAAATCATTGTTGCTCTGGATCTCATGCAGGAACAAAAATCACAAAGAAATAAATATCAGCATTATATAAAAACATCTCAGAGCTTAAAACATTGGTGATATGTCCATAAACTGACGTTAAGCACAGGAGTATCTATACATATGGTGAATGCCAGGAAATGTTAAACTGGTGGTAATAAGGGTGTGGTGGGGTGAGTTTGTGGGTTGAGGTGTACCCGGCCTTGATCCCTTCTCTCTCTATGTCATCTCATTGATATGTGATGGACCCCACCACTGTTGTGTCTCTGGCGAACTTGACAATGTGATTCCCCGGACGTTTGGCCGTGCGGTCATGTGTGAACAGGGTGTACAGCAATGGGCTCAGCACACAGCCCGTGTTGAGGATGACTGGGAGTGAGGAGCAGTTGTACATCCTGACTTTCTGAAGCCGGTTGTTTCAGTAGTCCAACACCCAGTTAAACAGAGCTGTATTTGCATGGTACTGCAAATCTGTATTTTTATTGATGCATTGCTGCACGCTAAAGTGTTCGGTGGGGGTCCCAGATGTTTTCTTTTTTGGTGGGGGAGGTTGTTGCTTTGGTTATTCGCAGACACAAGAATATAATGGAATTTTTAACCACTTAATTGAACAAAGATGGACACTTAACGATAATCACCACCATGTATTGTGTGATGTCCTTTGTAAATATCCTACAGTTGACATTTGAAACAGAAAGGCCGCATCCAACGATGTGTTTTGATTTTGGAACAGCTTCTGCACGGTTGGAAGTTCTGTAGAGATGAAACTGCCGACAGGTTTACTGGAGGCACCTCAAGACAGGGTTAAAACTGCCATTGGAATTTCAGCTTCCACATTACAAAATGGCTGAGAGCTCAGTATTCATCTTTGTCATAACGAAACTCAAAGTATGTGAAGTTGTTCCTTATTTCCTATTTTTAGTTAGTTCTGCTCAGCCACTTCCTCCATCACCAGGGTAACAGCCCAGCAGATCTACCGAGTGTTGAAAATTGTTATCGCTCTCTGGTCACTGCCCCTCAGTGGCCTCAGGAACCGGTGTGGAGGCCCGGATGTGTTGAGCATTCACTGTATGGAATATTTGATGTTTATGTTGCAATGAAGAGATAACTAATGAATGTAGGGATTGCATTTATGTAAATCTGTTTACGATGTCACAAAGAGGGGTCAACAGGGATCACCCCCTCCACAATTCCCTTGTTCATTCATCCTTCCTCACGAATCTTCCTCCAGATACTTATCCCTGCAGACGTCCTAAGTGCTACACCTACTCGTACACCTCCTCCCTCACCTCCATTCAGACAGAAAACAGTCCTTCCAGGTGAGGCAACACTTCACCTGCGAATCCGCTGGGGTCATCTACTGTGTCCGGTGCTCTCGAAGCGGCCTCTTTCACAGTGGTGAGACCCGCAATAAATTGGGAGGTCGTTTTGTCGAGCATCTCTGTATCATCTGCCACAAGGGGTACTTTGCAGTGGCCAAAATTGTTAATTCTTATTCCCATTCCGACTATTGATCTATGGCCTCCTCTTGTGCCAAGATGAAACCGGCCTCAGGGTGGAGGAACAACACTTTGTATTCCATCTGGGTACCCTCCAACCTGATTGTATGAATATTGAATTCTCCTTCCAGTAAACAAATTCCGACCCCCACCCACTTCTCTATTCCCCACTCTGAATTTCCATTTCTGCTGACCAGCCTGTTAATTCCCCTGGGTCCCCTCCTTCACTTTCTCCTCTTGACCACTCTCAGATTCTTTATTCTCCAGCCCTTAAACTGCCCATCACTTGACTTCAACAATCACCTTCCACCGCCCCCCCCCCCCTTTCTCCATCCCGACCTTTTTATTGAGATCACTTCCCCTCCTCCTCAGGAATGAAAAAGGCTGGTGGTACGAAATGTCGACTGTTTACTCTTTTCCATACACACTGCCTGTTGTGCTGAGATCCACCAGCATTTTGTGTGTGTTGCTTTGGATTCAACGTTCATACCAAGGGGCTGAACATACCAGTCGGTATATGAGGTGTTGCTCCTCCAGCCTGTTTGGGCTCATCATGGCGATAGAAGAGGCCATGTATGGACATGTCCGAATGGGAATGTGTAGCAGAGTTGAAGAGAGTGGGAACCGGGAGGTCCTGTCTCGAAGAAGCGGTCCCCAATCTGCGTCGGGTCTCGCCGATGTGGAGGAGGCCGCACCGGGAGCACCGGGTGCAATAGATGACTCCAACAGACTCACCAGTGAATTTTTGCCTCACCTGGAAGGACTGTTTGGGGCCCTGAATGGAGGTAAGAGAGGAGGTGTATGGGCAGGTGTAGCACGAATGCTTGCAAGGATAAGTACTAGGTGGGAGATCTGTGGGGAGGGATGTGTGGACCAGGCAGTCGCGGAGGGAACGATCCCTGCGAAAAGCAGAGAGGAGTAGGGAGGGATAGATGTGCTTAGTGGTGGGGTCCTGTTGAAAGTGGCGAATGTTGAGGAGGATAATATACTGGATCCGGAGGCTGGTGGGGTGGTAGGTCAGGAAAGGGGAACTCGGTCCCTGTTGTGGTGAAGGGAGGATGGGGTGAGGGTCGAAGTGCGGGAAATGGAGGTGATGCGGGTGAGAGCATCATTGATGACGGCAGAAGGAAACCACGATTCTTAAATAAAGAGGACATTTGAGATATCCTGGAACGGAATGCCTCATCCTGGGAGCAGAGGCAGCGGAAACTGAGGAGCTGGGAATAGGGAATAACATTTTTGCATGTGGCTCCATCCCAGTTTCACTCTGCCTCCTCCTCTAGCTGCCTATCACCTCTCTCATCGTTCTGCCTTCTTCTACAACAAATAGTGCTTTACCTTCATTACCTTTCCTGCCCAACGTTGACTGCTCGTTTCCACGGCTGCTGCCCAACCTGCTGAGTTCCTTCAGCGTGTTGTGCGTGTTTCTTTGACCCCAGCACCTGCAGAGTGTTTGGTGTAAAATCCCGCTCCCCATACTAACACGGATTATACAGACCAAAGAACAAACTGCCGGAGGAACTCAGTGGGTCGGGTAGCATCTGTGCAGGGAAATGGACCGTCAACATTTCGTGCCGAGATCATCCCTCTGGACTCAGGATGGACGGGAAATAGTCAGAGAAAGGAGGTGAGGGGTGGGGACGGTGCGGGAACTGGGGAGTGAGAAGGGGATCCAGGTGAGGGGGAGGTGGGAAGGTGGAAATAGTGACAGAGATGCGAGGAGACCGAACGGGATCGAGGATTGGATAGAAAGACGTGGCTGGGATGGGAGAGCAGCCGCCATCTTGCTGACGGTTTTGGTGCTGCTGTTTCTCACTTGATGTTTCCGTGTTCCTGTCCAGTGAGGCTCCGGAGGAATGTGAGTAGAAATTAGTGTTTATAAACATAGAAGCGACTTCAATGAAACCTGCACAAATCGGCTGGGAATTGTGGATCGGACCGGGATATGAATCGAACCTGTAACTCTGAGAACCGGGTGGTGGAGAGATGGGGATGGGAAGATACGGCAGGATAAATCAAAAATGCAATTGGTGTAAAATGCGGCAGTTAGGTTGGACAGCGTGTGAGGCGAGGAGCTGAATCACCGGTTCAGGTGGGAGACCCTCCACCCGTCACGTGATCCAGGTTCTCGAACGCAGATCTGCAGCATCTCAGGTTTTCGCTTCCGAGGCCCCGCCCCCGCTCTCACAGACTCCGGATGGGCGGGGTTTTCGTTCAGTTCTCTGTTGAAGCGGATCGTCTGCTGGGTGCGAGTGGTCCGATCGCACTCTCCGGGACAAATTGATCACGTTCTCATCGGTCAGTATTGAGGCCGGTCACTAGGGGTGAACGCGACCTACAATTTCCCATCGGTGAGTACTGAAGCCGATCCCGGGGGAGGGGAACCTCATGTTGGGCAGAGAGTCCCGTCAACTTCCTCGAACTGGCGGCCTCGTCCCGCTTCCTGGACACAACCTGTCGTGGTCGGTCCGGGTTATGGGACCTTCACACCGAACCGCCTGAGATGAGCCGCCGCTCAGCCCCCGGTGTTCTGGTCCCAGGAGCGGGATGAGGTGGTGATGCCGAGACTGAACCCATCCATTAAGATGTACCTGGGGAACTTTACCTCCATCACCCGGCCCGGTATCGGATCCAAACTTCACCTTGATCGACGACTGGGGTCGATAATTGTTTTACATATTTCCAGCACACTGGAAGCGGCCGTTCGGCCTGTTGTGTTCTTGCAGACAGAGAGGGTTAAACAGAGTTATCGCACCCTCGGGACACTGCTCCACGTGTATGAGAAATTATTCTTTCCCCCGTTCAGACAGGACAGTGAGATCCAGATCTCTCACGTCCTCCCGGGGGGCTGGAAAGTTTATTTCCATCTTCTTTCCATTGCTACGACTTTTCAAAACGCTGACAGCGTTTCCCGATATCTGGCCCTATTAATGCGAGAATTAAGTTTTTTTTCATTTGTCTGAGTTTCTCTGAAATGTGCACACTCCCATTTGTGGAGTGTAGTGCAGTGCAGTTAGATATGTGGTGCAAGGTCACATCGATTTAGACTGTGAGGTCAGGAGTCCAATCATCACGCTGTTCGCTTCTAACAGCAGAATGGACACCGTCCTTGAGCCCGGTGGAATGTTTCTGTTTTATTTTCTCTTCGCCCCTATGGGGCATTAGAAATGAGAAAGGGTTATAGGGATCTTTGATTATGGTGTTTGCTTTACTGTGGTAGTGAGAAGTGTAGACAGACTCCATGAAGGGGAGGTTGGTTTCTATGATGTGCTCAACTGAGTCCACAGTTCTCCGCTATTTCATTCAGCTAAAGGAAGGGCAGTAGCCGTATGAAGATGTGAAGTATCGGGATGGGATACTTTCTGCGGTGCATTGATAAAGTTTGTAGAGTAGAAAAGGGCATATACCAAAGTTCTTATTGTTTGCTCTGGTTTTGTTATATTAGAATCTGTTATCCACTAGTGCGTACTGTTATTTAAGGGTCTGTGTATTGCGGGAGGAACATCAGAGATCGCCCTTCATCCCATTCTCCCATCTGACTCCATTTGCTCATCCCCTGCCGATCTGGGTCAACCTCTGTCCAGCATCTGTCCCACCACCTCAATGAGAAATATTAACCATCTTGTTCAACCTCTGTACGGCCTGTATCCCACCACCTCAAAGATATATATCAACCATCTTGTACAACCTCTGTCCGGCCTGTATCCCACCACCTTAATGATATATATCAACCATCTTGTTCTATCTCTCTCCAGCCTGTATCCCACCACATCAATGAGAAATATCAACCATCTTGTTCAACTTCTGTCCAGTCTGTATCCCACCACCTCAATGATATACATCAACCATCTTGTTCAGCCATGGTACAGCCTGTACCCCACCATCTCAATGAGAAATAACAACCATCTTGTTCAACCTCTGCCTGAACTTTATCCCATCAACTCACTGATATATATCAATCATCTTGTTCAACCTCTGTCCAGTCTGTATCTCATCTATGATTATTCATCAACAATCTTTCTCCTACCGTTGTCTTCATTGTGAAGTATTTTGCCTTACTGTGCTATTTCTGAAATCTTTTGTTGTTACCAGGAAATACCAGAGAATTTGTTGAATGCAGCACAAGGAATGGTAAAGGCAGCCATTACAATCTCAGCTTAAACTTTACGAAATGGAAAAGGTGGGAATATGGTGTTGAAATAAATATAAGCCATGGTTGAATGGTGGAGCAGACTCGATGGACCGAATTCCCTAATTCTGTTCCTCGGCCTTGTGTCTTTCCATGACTGGATGATGGCTCTTTCCATATCAGGTTTTATTACGTGTGAGGGACAATTACAGATTTGTTCACTGAGGGATGTCCCTGTGGGTGTTGTAGAGACCGGTGCTTGGAGCCCAGTTGTACCCAAATTGAGTCAACTATTTGATTGAGGAACCAAATTCAACATTCCCAAGAGCAAACACGAGGTAATCTGCAGATGTTGGAAATTCAAACAATACACACAAAATGCTGGTGGAACACAGCAGGCCAGGTAACATCTATAAGGAGAAGCACTGTCGACGTTTCGGGCCGAGAACCCTCATCAAGACTTTTTGAAAGGAGGGATACTAATAGATTTGAAAGTAGTGAGGGGAGGCAGGAATGCGAAATGATAGAAGGCCGGAGGGGATGGGATGAAGCCAAGAGCTGGAAAGGTGATTGGCGAAAGTGATACAGAGCTGGTAAAGGGAAAGTATCATGGGACGGGAGGGCTCAGGAGAAATAAAGGGGGAGGGGGAGTACCAGAAGGAGATGGGGAACAGGCAGGGCGATGTGCAGAGAGAGAAAAAAAGAACAAACAACTAAGTATGTCAGTGATGTGGTAAGAAGGGGAGGAGGGTCATTAACGGAAGTTAGAGAAATCAATGTTCATGCCATCAGGTTGGAGGCTACCCAGCCGGTATATAAGGTGTTGTTCCTCCAACCTGAGTGTGGATTCATCTGTACAGTAGAGGAGGGCCATAGACAGATATATCAGAATGGGAATGGGATATGGAATTAAAATGTGCAGCCATTGGGAGGAGCCGGAGTCGGGATCACTCTCTGCGGGCCGAAGATATCACTTTCCCATCGGTGAGTATTGAGACCGATCCCGAGCGGGGAGATCTGATGTTGGCCATGAGCCCCGATCTGAGGGCCAATTACTCATTTAGTTCCCAGTTATATGGGCTCGTCAAAGATGTGCCGACATCACTTAATCTGCATTGAATGATCCAAACCAAGAGCCCAGGCTGTCTATTTCCGCAGAATTTAAATGGTACTCCCGCCAACAGGTCACGTGAGGCTGTGTGCCGCAAGCTCCTCGCATTTGTCCTTGTGCTTTATGGCTGTTGTGCCTTCTCCCGGACTGGGGTGGCTGAGAAAAGATAACGTCCCAGATTGTGGGGATCTTTGATTTCACTGCCTGCTTTACCGAGGGACTGGGAAGTCTAGGGGGGGGGGGGGGGAGAATGGTTTCTGATATATGCTGATCTGTATCTAAAAGTCTCTGCAGTTCCTCCCAGTCACGGGCAGATGAGTTACCATGCAAAGTCGTGATGTATCTGGATGGGGAATTTTCTATGGTGTGTTGATATAAAAATAGTTCAGCGTCAAAGTATATCTGACAAAGTTCTTATTGTTTGCTCTAACTTTGTCATTTTAGAATATTTTATCCAGTAGTATATACTATTAATTCAGTATCTGTGTATTGCTGGAGGACCATCAGTGATCGTCCTTGATTCCTTCACCCACCTGGTTCCATCTGCTCATCCCTGCCCATCTTGTTCAACCTCTGCCCAGTCTCCTAACCTACACCCCGCCCGCATCAGTGATATGCATCAACCATCTGGGTCAACTTCTGTCCACCCTGTATCCCACACCTCAATGTAACACATTAGCAATCTTTCCTCCAACCCTTGTCTTCATTTTTAAGTGTTCTTTTGCACCTTTGGCCTCAATGAGTATTTCCAGAGTCGGTTATTGTTAGCTGGAATGCCGGAGGGCCTTCGGGTACCAGTCCTGTTGTGCATTGGTATGGAGGTGCTGGTATTTGAACTGTGACTGGCTGACACACTGCGGCATTTTACTGGCAGCAAAGAGTACTGGGAGAGTTGGTGCTTGGGCTATAATCCCGTGATCAGCATTCCAGGCAAATGGAACTGTTGATGATTTAGCTTTGACGTTGGATTGTGCTTCTACAAATGGGGCTGGATGATCGTCCTTCTGCAATAAAGCAGAAATTTCGAACAGGTGGACTTTGGTTGTGGGGAAATCCGGGATTGTCAGATGGGAGGGGGGTTCGATGTGTGAGACTCTCAGCGTTGTTAAATGACAGGTTCAGCTGTTTGATCCTGTGAGGTTGGGAACTGGATATCACAGTTTTTGATCTTGGTAAAAAAGGACCCGGGGATCGAGCTGCTTGGGCTTATGAGGTGCTGAGAGAGTATTCCTGGTCTGGGATCAGATTTTTTTTTCTGGAGTTCCTTTGGAAGCAAAGACTGCTGCTGAGGAAATGATGGGTTCCCAGTCCATCCTCACAGGGAGAGGCTATGAGTGAATGTGCTGATCCGTGTTTACAACAATAGAAACAGACTCGTGAGTTTTGGTGTTCAAACTGTGGTTGGAAATCCCCGCACCCCCCCCCCCTCACTGTCACCTGTCTGTCACTCGGTGGAAATCAGGCAGAATTTCACGTTGCTGGAGATTTGCACTAAAATCTGTAAATGTTTGAAGTCATTCTGATGAAACGTTATTACCCTGAATGGTAAAGTTTGTTCCTCTCCCCACAGCTGTTCCTTAACTGCTGATCGTTTCAGGTAATTCCAGCTTCTTTTTATTACATTCATCCTGGACTGGTTTATATTTTCCGAAATGGACCTGATTTAACCTGGAAATGGAAATGACACATTCTGCGATAGGAGAACAGTAAAGAAAACACAACTTTCCCCCGTCAATTATCCTGGTACCAATTTGTCTGTTATTTCAGGAAATGTGTTCAGTGCAGTTATTGCTAAGAAGGTTTACAAGAGTAATCTCAGGAATGATCAGCTTTAAGTATGAGGAGCACTTGATGTTTCTGGACCTGTACTCTGTACTCAGAGGGTCGATGCTGGTGGCCAGGGTGAGGGTGGTTAAGTAAACCTACCGAATGCTGAAAAGCCTGGATACAGTGGGCATGGAGAGGATGTTTCCATTAGTCGGAGTGTCTGTAATCTTACAGCACAACCACAGAATAAAAATCCTTCCCTTTAAAACTGAGATGAGAAAACATATGTCCAAAAGATGTCTGAAATGTAGAATTTGTTGCCGCAGAGGTAGGATGAAGCTGCCTTTGAGTGTATTTATAACATAGATTAATATATTCATGATTGCTAAATCACTTCAGGATTACAGAAGGAAGGCAGGAATATGGTGTTAAAATAAATCTCAGCCATGTTTGAGCGGAGGGGCAGACCAGATGGATCGAATCAAATAATTTTGTTCCTGTGTCTTATGTTGTAACATGACTGAATGATGGCTCCTTCTTATCCCATATCATTTTGTGACGTGTGAGGGACAATAGATTGTTCACTGAGATCATTATATCTGCCTTCAAAGTTTAAATATTAGTCAGGTTTGTTCTTAGTAACATTTAGTAGAAATGTTTGGTACTCCTTTGTATTGCTAATGTGCTTCATTATCTTTCATGTTAAAGTCAGACCTGAGGTGAGAGGTTTCATGGAAGGAAAACCCCAACTGGAAGCAAACCACAGATGAAGACGAGGGAACAGTAACAAGTGAACCAGCCCGAGGATTGAGAGCATCAACTGGAGAGGACTCATCTGAATCGGAGATTCCAGGATTCAGTCAGGAGAAAGTTTGGTGAGTCTCATTTACTCAAACACTTTAGACATTACATACCTGTACAAAGGAAGGTAGGAACTAGTTGGAGTGAGACTGAATGTGCCCAGAAGTAACAGTTATGCCTCTGTCAGACGCAGTTCCAATCACTCCAGGTCTGGTTATAAGCTCCAAGCAGCACAGCCGTTTAAAACCAGTCCCTCTCACCCACAGTGTTTACTCAGTTCAAGATCTTGCATCTCCTGAAGTAGCTTTTGGTCAGGTCTGAGTGCAGAGAGGGAAACAGAGGGGAGTGTTTATACTGACTGCCTTTCAAAAAGAGTAATTGTTTGAACTTGCTGCAAACTCCCTACCCATACCCTATACTTTCTCAGCTAAGTTATTGACATAGATGACGAGTAGCAATGGGCATAACACCAGGAAATGACACTAAGCTCGGGACTCGAGTTCGAGAAACAGCCTCTCACCCTCCGTTTGCAGACCCTGGGGCTCTGTAACAAACTCAATTGTAATAGGAAGATTAGTCAGTGATTAAGATGATGAGAGAATTGTGGACTCCTGAAAGGATATGCGAGCTGAGCTGCCTGATTCATTGGACCAGATCCACCCTCGGGTTGACAACGTAATTTACCCCTTGCCCATCCACCCGGGTCATGTTACTTCCGATCACTCACAGTACCCCAACCACCCTCCGTCCCACCCGTGGCCCCACAGCCTTCTGACCATTCACCCCACACCGATACATAGACAGACCCCTTCACCAACGTCCGCCCTCCCAGCTTGGGGAACCAGAGCAAACTAATCCCGCAATCCTGACTCAGTGCAAAACTAAAACCAGGGATGCAAGACTGGAGAGCCCGGAGCCTCCCGCTGTCCGGCTCGGTCCCGACCCGTTCCCACTGCAACCAGCCCTCGATTTACAAAAAACCCAGATCAACCCTTTCCTCACGTCATCTGAACAGGAAACACCCCGGTATTAGCTGCGGTTGACATCGTGCTGCGACTTACAGTAGGTCCCCTTATGTGGTTAAACTCCCCACTGTCGGAAATGGAGACCGGAACCATACGTGGTCAAACTCCCCACTGTCGGAAATGGAGACCGGAACTGTACGTGGTCAAACTCCCTGCTGACCGAAATGGAGACCGGAACCGTACGCGGTCAGACTCCCTGCTGTCCGAAATGGAGACCCGAACCGTACGTGGTCAAACTCCCCGCTGTCAGAAATGGAGACAGGAACCGTACGCGGTCAGACTCCCTGCTGTCCGAAATGGAGACCCGAACCGTACGCGGTCAAACTCCCTGCTGTCCGAAATGGAGACCCGAACCGTACGCGGTCAAACTCCCGGCGTGGAAATGAAATCGCTCGGTGGATTGGTTCGGAGACTTGTGAACATACGTGATTAACGACCCTGCAACTGGGGACTGAATAAGTATTTAGTCTAATAATTCTAATCAGACACACTATCTCCTCGCCTTTCTCTCTCATCCCTAGCTACTTACCACATCTCCCTCACCACTCCCTCCTCCCAGTCCCTCTTCATTATGCAGCCCTCTACCCCAGCCCTTACTTCTTTCTCCCTCTCGCCCGCACTGTCTTGCCTCTCCCTCACCCCTTCCTTATCATCACCGCTCTCAATCATCCTTGGTTCCTCATCGCCTTTCTCCCTCTCCCCCTTCTCTACCCCTCTGTTACACCCCTATTCGACTAGTCTCCCACTCTCTATCACCCCTTTCCTCGCTTTCTACTCTCACCACTGCCTCTAATCCTCTATTAACAAATCGTACTCCTCTCTCGTCTCTCTTCATCTCTTCACTCTCTCATGCCTCTTTTCATTTCTCACACTCTCTCCCCTCTGTCCATCTGTTCATCTTACTCTTCCATTCTCTCTCCCATCCCACAATCCCTGTCCCTACCCCTATCACCTGCTATCCCACTCCCAATCTCAGTCACCCTCTGTCTTCCCCTCTCCATGTCCTCCTCTCTCATGCACCCTGTCACCTCACTCAAACTCGTCTCTCTCACCTCTGCCTCTCTGTAAGCTCCTCCATTTCTAACCCTCTCCCTCTCAATCTCTCTTCCAATGTCTTACCCTCTCCCCTTGCTCTCCCATGTAATCTCCCTGTTGGCACCCGTATCCCACACTGTCTTCCTCTCTCTCTCACCCTCTAAATGCACCGCTCATCCTAAGCTTTCCCCCCTTCGCTCTCTCTCACTCTCTCTGTACCCAACCGTCTCCCCCCTCCCTCCCTCTCTGCCTCTCTCTCTCGTCACACCCAGCGCTCTCCACCTCATCCCATACTGTACGTACATCAACAATACTGAATTGCCAAGTGCCGTTTGTAACTGGGATCTTTCTGGGTTCCAGATCCTCGGTAATGGTCTTTGTATATGAGGATCAGCAGGATCCTGGGATCCGAGTCCCTCAGGCACTCAGAGCAGTTACGCAGGTTGACTCTGTGGTTAAGAAGACATACAACACATTAGCTTTCATCAGTCATAAGATTCAGTTTAAAAGCCGAGTGTTAATGTTGCAGCTATACAGGACCCTGGTCAGACCCCACTTGGAGTACTGTTTTCAATTCTGGTCGCCTCACTATAAGAAGGATGTGGAAACCATAGAAATGGTGCAGAGGAGATTTACAAGGATGTTGCCTGGATTGGAGAGCAGGCCTTATGAGAATTGTTTGAGTGAACTCAGCCTTTTCTCTTTGGAGCGACCGAGGAGGAGAGGTGACCTAATAGAGGTATACAAGATAATGAGAAGCATTGATCGAGTGGATAGTTAGCGGCTTTTTCGCAGGGCTGCAATGGCTAGCACGAGAGGGCATAGTTTTAAGGAGCTTGTAAGTAGGTACAGAGGAGATGTCAGGGGTAGTTTCTTTTACGCAATGGTGTGCGTGGAATGGGCTGTCAATGGCTTTGATGGAGGTGGAACCGATAGGGTCTTTTTAAGATACTCCAGCATGGCTAGATCCGTAGAAACAAAGAACACTACAACACAGAAACAGGCCTTTTGGCCTTTCATGGCTGTGCCGAATCATTTTTCTGCCTAGTCCAACTGACCTGCAACTGGACAATATCCCTCCATACCCTTCTCATCCATGTACCTGTCCAAGATTTTCTTAAATGTTAAAAGTAAACCTGCATTCACCACTTAATCTGGCAGCTCTTTCCACACTCCCAACAGTCTCTGTGTGAAGAAGCACCCACCCCCGCCATGTTTCCTTTAAACTTTTCCCCGTTCACCCTTTAACCATGAGCTCTGTTTTTTTTTTCTTCCCTGACATCAGTGGAAAAAGCCTGTTTGCATTCCCTCTATCTATACCCATCATAATTTTATACTCCTCTATCAAATCACCCCTCATTCTCCTACGCTCCAGGGAATAAAGTCCTAAACTATTCAACCTTTCTCTGTAACTCAGTTTCTCAAGTCCCGGCAACATCCTTGTAAAAGTTTTCTGCACTCTTTCAACCATATTAATATCTTTCCTGTAATTAGGTGACCAAAACTGCACACAATACTCCAAATTCGGTCTCACCAATGTAGTATACAACCTCACCATTACATTCCAACTCTTATAATACTTTGATTCATAAAGGCCAATGTACCAGAAGCTCTATTTACAACCCTATCTACTGGTGACACAACTTTTAGGGAATTATGAATCTATACTTCCAGATCCCTCTGTGCTACTGCACTCCTCAGTGTCCTACCATTTACCTTGTATGTTCTACCTTGGTTTGACATTCCGAAGTACAATACCTCACACTTGTCCGCATTAAACTCCATCTGCTATTTTTGCAGCCCATTCCTGCAACCCTCTGCAAGCTTTGAAAACCTTCCTCGCTGTCCACTACACCTCCAATCTTTGTATCATCAGCAAATTTGCAGATCCAATTTGCCACATTAGCATCCAGATCATTGATATAGATGGCAAATAACAATGGACCCAGCACTGATCCCTGTGGCACACTACTAGTCACAGGCCTCCATTCAGCATAGCAATCCTCCACTACCACTCTCTGGCTTCTTCCATTGAGCCAATGTCTAATCCAATTTACTACCTCTCCATGTATACCGAGGGAATGAATCTTCCTAACTAAACTCCCATGCGGGACCTTGTCAAAAGCCTTACTGAAGTCCATGTATTCAACATCCACTGCCTTCCCTTCATCCACTTTCCTGGTAACTTCCTCGAAAAAGGCTAATAGTTTGGTTAAACATGACCTACCAAGCACAAAGCCATGCTGACATTTTCTAATAAGTCCCTGTCTATCCAAATACTTGTAGACTCTATCTCCTAGTACTCCTTCCAATAATTTACCTACTACTGATGTCAAACTTACCGGCCTATAATTTCCCTGCTTACTTTTTGACCCACTTTTAAACAACGGAACTACAAAAGCTATCCTCCGGCACCTGACCCGTGGATATCGACATTATAAATATTTCACCCAGGGCCCCTGCAATTTCAACACCAGTCTCCTTTAAAGTCCGAGTGAATAACCTGTCTGGTCCAGGGGATTTATCTACTCTGATTTGCCTCAAGAAAGCAAGCACCTCCTCCTCTTCAGTCTGTATGTTCCATGACCTTCCTACTTGTTTGCCTTGTTTCCATAGACTCCAATCCAGTTTCCTTAAGAAATGCAGATGCAAAAAAAAACACATTTAATATCTCTCCCATTTCCATTGGTTCCATACATAGCCGACGACTCTGATCTTCAGGAGATCAATTTTATCCCTTACTATCCCTTTGCTCTTAACATACCTGTAGAAGCTCTTAGGATTATCCTTCACCCTGACTGCCAAAGCAACCTCATTTCTTCTTTTAACCTCCTGATTTCTTTCTTAAGTATTTTCTTCTCTTTTATACTCCTCAAGTATCTTATTTCATCCCTGTTGCCTATACTTGTTATACATATATCTCCTCTTCTTTATCAGAGTTCCACTATCTCTCGAGAACCAAGGTTCCTTGTAGTTATTCATTTTGCCTTTAACCCTAACAGGAACAAAAAAAATCTGCACTCTCAAAATTTCTCCTTTGAAGGTCTCCCACTTACCAATCACATCCGTGCCAGAGAACAACTTGTCCCAATCTACGCGTTTTAGATCCTTTCCCTTTTCTTCAAATTTGGCTTTTTTTCCAGTTTATAACTTCATCCCGAGGACCAGATCTATCTTTATCCATGATCAAGTTGAAAGTAATGACGTTATGAACAATGGAAACAAAGTGCTCCCCTACACACATTTCCGTCACCTGCCCTAGCTCATTTCCCAATAGGAGATCTAATATTACATCCTCCCTAGTTGGTATATCTATATATTGATTTAGAAAACTTTGCTGAACACATTTCACAAACTCTAACCCATCCAGACCTTTAACAGTATGGAAGTCCCAATCAATGTAGGGACTCCCACACATTTTAGACATCCTCTTTCAGAGATCCTGATTTACTTCTTATGTGTTCTCTTGCTTCTTTTATGCTCCATAAGAAACTGCCTGCCTATCCCTGTTATGCAACTCCATTCATTTTGTGCTTCACCAGGGTCTCAATATCTCTTGAAATCCAAGTTTCCCTACAGTTTCTATTTTACCTTTTATTCTGACAAGCACATACCCGCTTTGTACTTCCAAGATTTCACTTTGAAGGCCTCCCATTTACCAAGCACACCTTTGCCATAAAGCAGCCTGTCCCAGTCCACAGTTACCAGATCCTAGTGTAGATTCCAGGTGTTGATCCATGTCCTGAACACATCCACCTTTCCTACGCTGCTCTTTGTATTGAAATATACAGGTCTCAGCATATTCACTGCACCATGCTCAACGTTTTCATTCCTGACTTTCTCTGAGGACTGAACAACAACTGTCTCCACAACCTGTCCACTCTCTGTTCTGTTATTCAGACTCCCATTCCCCTGCAACTTTAGTTTACCCCCACCTACCCCAGCTCCCAGCATGTAGCTCTATCACCCCTTTGGCTTTCCTCTCCCAGATCAATAAAAGGACGTTCAGACCATGTAGAGGCAAAGAGGAATAAATGAGCTACTTATGAACTACATGAAATTCAATTGAACTCTTATGAAAGAAATAAAAGAAGGCATGAGGTTGCCCCAGCAGACAAGGTGAAGGAGAATCCTCATGGATTCCGCAGAAATGTTATGAGCAAAAGGATTGCAAGGGAAAAAATTATTCCTCTGGAAGATCAGAATGGTAATCCATATGATGTAATCCAACAGATGTGGGGGAGCTTTGTCGCATCCGTATTTACACAGGAGATGGACACAGAGTCTATAGAAGTGAGGCAAAGCTGCATGAACTTCATGGACCCTGTACAGATTTCAGAGGTGGAGGCGTTTGCTGTCTTAAGGCAAATTCAGTTGCAAGATCAGTTCCTGGTTGGAGAGTGGCTAATGTTATCCCACTTTTCAAGAAGGGAGGGAAGGAGAAAACGGAGAACTATCGCCCTGTTAGCCTAACGTCAGTCGTGGGGAAGATGCTTGAGTCCATTATTAAGGACGAAATAGTGGCAACATCTAGATGGCAGAAAAAGGATTAGGCCGAGCCAGCAAGGATTTACCAAGGGCAAATCATGCTTGACTAATCTGTTGGAGTTTTTTGAGGGTGTAACAAGGATGTTAGACGAGGGTAAGCCAGTGGATGTTGTATACCTAGATTTTCAGAAGGCATTCGATAAGGTGCCACATAGGAGATTGGTGAGTAAAATCAGAGCTCATGGCATTGGGGGCAGGGTTTCAACATGGATAGAAAACTGGTTGGCAGATAGAAAGCAAAGGGTAGCAGTGAATGGGTGTTTCTCGGACTGGCTGGAGGTGACTAGTGGGGTACCACAGGGCTCTGTATTGAGACCACAGCTCTTTACGATTTATGTCAATGATTTAGATGAGGGCATTGAAAACTATATCAGCAAGTTTGCTGACGATACTAAACTGGGTGGCAGTGTGACATGCGAAGAGGACGTTAGGAGAATACAGGGAGAATTGGATAGGCTGGGTGAATGGGCAGACACTTGGCAGATGTCATTCAATGTGAATAAATGTGAAGTTATCCACTTTGGAAGCAGGAACAAGGGGGCAGAGTATTGTCTGAACGGTGTAGAGTTAGGTAAGGGAGAAATGCAAAGAGACCTAGGAGTCCTAGTTCACCAGTCAATGAAGGTGAATGAGCAAGTGCAACAGGCAGTGAAGAGGGCAAATGGAATGTTGGCCTTTGTTACAAGGGGAATTGAATACAAGAGCAAGGATGTCCTTTTGCATTTGTACAGGGCCCTGGTGAGACCACACCTGGAATATTGTGTACAGTTTTGGTCTCCAGGTTTAAGGAAGGATATTCTGGCAGTTGAGGAAGTGCAGCGTAGATTCACTAGGTTGATTCCTGGGATGGCAGGGCTGTCTTACGCAGAGAGATTGGAGAGATTGGGCTTGTACACGCTGGAATTGAGGAGATTGAGAGGGGATCTGATTGAAACGTTTAAGATAATTAAAGGATTTGATCGGATTGAGGCAGGAAATATGTTCCAGATGTTGGGAGAGTCCAGTACCAGAGGGCATGGATTGAGAATAAGAGGTCAGTTATTTAAAACAGAGTTGCGGAAGAGCTTCTTCTCCCAGAGAGTTGTGCAGGTGTGGAATGCACTGCCTCGGAAGACGGTGGAGGCCAATTCTCTGGATGCTTTCAAGAAGGAGCTAGATAGATATCTGATGAATAGGGGAATCAAGGGATATGGGGACAAGGCAGGGACTGGGTATTGATAGTGAATGATCAGCCATGATCTCAGAATGGCGGTGCAGACTCGAGGGGCCGAATGGTCTACTTCTGCCCCTATTGTCTATTGTCTATTGTCTAAATTAGTGTGGATCAATCCCCAGGGCCTGAGAAGTTGTTCCCTGTGACCGTGCGGAAGACAAGTGCAGAAATTGTAGCGGCCCAAGCACAGATATTTAAATAATCCTTAGTGACAGGTGTGCTACTGGAGGATTGGAGGACAGCCAATGTTCTTCTGCTGTTCAGGAAAGACGCTAAAAATAATCTATGAAATTGTACATTGGTGAGCTTGACATCAGTAATGGGAAAGTTATAGAAAAGTATATGCAGGAACCAGATAAAGGTATTTGGACAGATGTGGGCTGATTAAAGATAGACAGCATGGCTTTGTGCATGGTAGGTCATGTCTAGCCAATCTTATAGAGTCTCTCGAGGAAGTTATCGGGAATGTAGATGAAGGCAAGGCAGTGGGTTTTGTCTACATGGACGTTAGGAAGGCACTTCACAAAGTCTCATATGGGAGGTTGATCAAGAAGGTTCGGTCACTCAGCATTCAAGACGAGATAGTAAATTGGATGAGACACTGTCTTTGGGAGAAGCCCGAGTGTGGTAGCAGATGGTTGCCTCTCTGACCGGAGGCCAGGGACTAGTGGTGAGCCATAGGGATCAGTGCTGGGTCTGATGTTGTTTGTCATCTATATCAAGAATCTGGATAATGGTGTGTTTAACCGGATCAGTAGATTTGTAGATGACACCAAGACTAGTGGTGTAGTGGACAGTGAGGAAGACTATCATGGCTTGCAGTGCGATCTGGACCCGCTGGGAAAATGGATTAAGTAATGGAAAAAGGTATTTACTGCAGACAAGTGTGAGGTTTTGCATTTTGGTATGATCTACCAATGGAGGTCTCTCACAGTGACTGGTCAGGCACGGAGGAGTTTTGTAGAAGAAAGGGACCTGGGAATAGAAGTTCTTAATTCACTGAAACTGGTATCATAGTTAGCTAGTGATGGGATAAAAAAAAATCAGCCCATTGGCCTTCATGAACCAAAGAACTGAAAACAATAAATGGATGTTATGTTGACTTGAAGAAGACATTGGTGAGCCCTAATTTGTAGCAGTGTGTGCAGTTCTGTTCACGTACCTACATGAAAGATGTAAAAGAGGTTGAAAGAGTTTAGAGAAAATTCACAAGGATGTTGCCAGGTCGAGAAGACTTGGGTTATTAGGAAAGATTGAACAGGTCAGGACTTTATTCCTTGGAATGTAGAAGAATTGTGAGAAGATTTGATGGAGGTGTATCAAAATTATGAGGTTTATACATGGGGTAAATGGAAGCTTTTTCATTTTTCAAAATGGCTTTTCCAACTGAGATTGGGTGGAACGATAACCAGAGCCATGGATTAAGGGAGAAAGGTGAAACATTAAGGTGAATATGAGGGGATACTTCTTTAAACATCGATCATCCATGTGTGGAATGAGCAGACAACCTAACTGGTGCATGCGTGCTCAACTTCAACATATAGGAGGATTGTATTGGTACCTGGATGGTAGGGGTATGGGAACAGACAGCTTAAGTAGATCATCACCAAACTAGATGGAACAAAGGACCTGTTTCTGTGTTGTACCTTTCTATGATTCTGTGACAAGAACATGAAATAAGCTATTATCTTCTAAATCATTTTATCAGCTGTGCGGACCAACCATTCATCCGGGCAGGGAATATTCAGAAAGCTCTAAAACTGTTGGAACTTTAAATTGACAGCAGGTAAGGAAAATCCCAGCTGCATGTCAACAAAGTCTAATTCCGGGAGAGTGTTTCAGTTACTGTGGCGCCAGGAACCCATGCAGCTCAGTGGGAAATGGGGATAATACCAACTGAGAGAGTCAAACTGAGCCACGTCACGAATTGGAGATGGCAGAAATGCCCCATTCTTATCGAGACAGGAAGGACATCAGACAGTTTGATGGTCATTCCAGATACCAGCACTGTGCCCAGTCAGGAGATGATTTCTCTGTCCAACTTGGGTTGAACCTCAACTGTAACAGTGTGATGTCAGATCATACCTTGAAAACTAAAGTGATCTCATCTGAAATATTGTTCTACACCCATTGATGGATTTTGTAATCTTTTTTTCAGGTTAAAGCGAGAAGGGAATTTGTCTCCAGGAATCTCAAACACGGCACGCCATTTTGCTGTCTCGATCTAGATATTTATAAAGTGAAGTTGACCGTCCTTCCTGCTCAGACTGTGGGAGAGTTCAACTAGGTCATCTGACCAACTGGCACGCCCGTCATTTTACAAAGGAGAAAGGCCGTTCACCTGCTCTGTCAGTGGGAATGGATTCACTCGGTCACCTCAATTGAAGTTACATCAGCAAATTCACGCTGGGCAAGAACATTCACCTGTTCTTTGTGTGAGAGGAGATTCAATCTGTCATCCCACCTGTGGACAGAACAGTCCGTTTCCACCGGCAGAGGCCGGTCATCTGCTGAATTGTGGGGAGGGATTTACTCGGTCATCTCACCTAATGGCGCTCCAGCGAGTTCACACGGGGAGCGGCCGTTCACCTGCTCGGACTGTGGGAAGGGATTTACACGGTCTTCCAGCCTACTGAGTCATCAGAGAATTCACACTGGGGAAAAGCCGTTCATCTGTTCGGTCTGTGGGAAGGGATTCACTCACTCATCCACCCTACTGAGTCATCAGCGTGTTCACACTGGGGAGAGGCCATTCACCTGCTCGGACTGCGGAAAGAGATTCACTCAGTCATCCAACCTACTGAGTCATCAGCGAGTTCACACTGGGGAAAAGCCGTTCACCTGCTCAGAATGTGGGAAGAGATTCATTCATTCTTCCGACCTACTGAGTCCATCAGCGAGTTCACACTGGAGAGAGGCCATTCACCTGCTCGGACTGCGGAGGAGATTCACTCAGTCATCCAACCTACAGAGTCATCAGCGAGTTCACACTGGGGAGAAGCCGTTCACCTGCTCAGATTGTGGAAGAGATTCACTCGTTCATCCGACCTACTCTGTCATCAGCGAGTTCACACTGGGGAGAGGCCGTTCACCTGCTCAGTCTGTGGGAAGAGATTCACTCAGTCATCCCACCTACGGAGTCATCAGCGAGTTCACTCTGTGGGATAAGCCGTTCACCTGCTCCGTCTGTGGAAGAGATTCACTCTATCATCCAACTTACTGGTTCATCATCGAGCTCACACTGATGAGAAGCCGTTCACCTGCTCAGAATGTGGGAGAGGTTCACTCTGTCATGCAACCTGCAGACACACCAGCGAGTTCACACTGGGAGAGGCCATTCACCTGCTCAGTCTGTGGGAAAGGATTCACTCGGTTATCCCACCTACAGAGTCATCAGAGAACTCACACTGGGGAGAAGCCGTTCACCTGCTCGGTCTGTGGGAAGGGATTCACTCACTCATCCACCGACTGAGTCATCAGCGAGTTCACACTGGGAGAAGCCGTTCATTTGCTCCGTCTGTGGAAAGAGATTCACTAAGTCATCCAACTTACTGGTTCATCATCGAGCTCACAGTGGTGAGAAGTCGTTCATCTGCTAAGAATGTGGGAAGAGGGTTTCACTCTGTCATGCAACCTGCAGACACACCAGTGAGTTCACACTGGGGAGAGGCCATTCACCTGCTCAGTCTGTGGGAAAGGATTCACTCACTCATCCACCCGACTGAGTCATCAGCGAGTTCACACTAGGGAGAAGCCGTCATTTGCTCCGTCTGTGGAAAGAGATTCACTAAGTCATCCAACTTACTGGTTCATCATCGAGCTCACAGTGGTGAGGAAGTCGTTCATCTGCTAAGAATGTGGGAAAGGATTCATTCAGTATCCCAACTACTGGCACAACAGTCAGGTCACACTAGGGAGTGGTCGTTGTTATGAATCCCTAGGTTCGTTTGCTGTGGTCTGTTATTTTATGAGAGAGAGAGAGAGAGAGAGAGAGAGAGAGAGAGAGAGAGATGGAGAGAGAGAGAGAGAGAGAGAGAGAGAGAGAGAGAGAGAGAGAGAGAGAGAGAGAGAGAGAGGAGAGAGAGAGAGAGAGAGAGAGAGAGAGAGAGAGAGAGAGAGAGAGAGAGAGAGAGAGAGAGAGAGAGAGAGAGAGGAGAGAGAGAGGAGAGGGAGAGAAGAGAGAGAGAGAGAGAGAGAGAGAGAGAGAGAGAGAGAGAGAGAGAGTCTGACTTGTAGCTTGTTTAAGTCGCTCGCAACTTGATTAGTATTAACCGAGGACACAGGACACTCAGAGTCAGACAGAAATGAAGGAGGATAAAATGGAACAGTCGGAAACAAAGAAGCTTGTGGCCAAGGGTCACTATTTGTGATTTTCCTATGCCACAAGGATGGGTTAATTATCGATTCAGTCTAATATACATCGAATGTGTGGATGTCACCTCGTTTGATCCATAGGAGCGGATCTGATTTGGGATATCCTGTGAAGACCACTGATGTGTTAACCCTTGCCTGGCTTTGGTGTGGTAATTCACTTGAAGACAAAACGCCTTGTGACAAGTCACTTTCCGTGATCATTTGTATGTGGATTTGGAATTACGATGGATAAAATCTACAGTGACTGTTCTCTCGTTTTACCACCATGGAACCTGTAGAATTCGACATAATTGCCTTCTCTCGACATTTACCCTGGATTACAAATATCTCTCACATCACCTATTCCATGAATGAACTAAACTTTCATACTTTACCATCTCAAGACTCCAAGCCTTGATTCCCCTAAACTCAATAGTTTGGGACTTACATTTACACACATATATACACATTACACTGTTAACTTTTATTTATCTTGCTCAAGTTGCTATATAGTAAGTAAATACTAATAAAGAAAGTATTTTTTACATACAATCCACACTCCAGTGTGAACTCTATTGCAGCTGGTTTGTTTCTAAAGTGTCATGGTTCGTAATAAAATCGGGGCCTGCATCCGAAATATGAACAAATTTGGGGCGTATTGATTGATTTATTATCGATTTCATTGGGGAAATCCCACTTGATTTATTTGTGTGTGGAAAATCAGCAGCGGACGCTGATAGGTTTGTGGAAGCGCCAACCTCTGAGGCATTGGAGGATGCCAGACGGATTGAGTTGTTCAGTATTGCTAAAAAGTTAAAACTTTTAAGGTGAAATTGACAATCAGGAGGGCACAGATGCAGAGAATAATAGCTGAACATTATGTATCTGAGGGTGTGTTTAAAGTGGAGGAGTTGGAGGTGTTTCCTGAAAGTAAACCTCGTGAGCTCCAGTACAAGTGAGAAAAATTAAAGATGGAAGCTACAGTAAGGCAGAGGGCAATTTGAGGATAGAGAGGCAGAAAAACAGAGCGAGGAAGCAGAAAGACAGAGGCTGCCGAGCTGGAAAGGATAGAAAGATTGCAGTAAAGGTACTCTGGTGATAAGTTTGAGGCCAGACGGGAAGTTAAATTGGTACCTGCGTTTGACGAGGCAGAGGTTGTTAAATACTTTCAGCGTTTTGAGAAGGTTGCTCAGAGTTTAAAGTGGCCAAGAGGGTTGGCCTATTCTCATTTCATTCATTTTTCAATCTTTTTATTGATTTTCCAATAAAAAATACAAATCAGAGGAAGTGTTAGGAATCAGATAACACAAAAGACGTATAAACAGCAAATAAAAGCATATATTGTGAAAATCAGATGTTTTTTTTTTACTGTGTCATGTAACACCATGGTCCTGAAAAACGTTGTCTCATTTTCACTATGTACTGTACCAGCAGTTATGGTCGAAATGACAATAAAAGTGACTTGACGAAGTATAAAGTTACGCTGTTATAAATATAATCAAAAAACCACAACCCCTCTTAACAAGACAAAAAAAAATGGCCTAATCTCTTACAAAGTGTGATTAAGGGGGAGGATCGGCAAACCTATTCTGCTTTGATTGTTGATGAAGCAGCTGATTATGACAAAGTGAAACAGGTTGTGCTCAAAGCTTATGAGTTGGTCCCAGAATCCTACAGGCAAACGTTCATAAATTTGAGGAAATCTGTGAACCGGACTTATATGGAATTTGCTTATGAGAAGTTTGTGTGTATTACCCACTGGTGCACATGTAAAAATATAAATGATGATTTTAACAGCTTGAAAGAGTTGGTTTTAATTGATGAATTCTAAGGCTGCGTCCCTGATGACATACAGACGTATTTAGATGAAAAGGATGCTGCCACTTTGCAGGAGTCTGCTAGATTAGCAAATGTTTGCTTTAACCCACTAGGTCAAGTTTACCCAGAGTAAGAAAACTGGACATATGATGGCTAATTGTTCCGTCCTGATGAAGAAAAAGGAACAGGAGGCAGTCCCAAATGCCTGTATTCAATATGTTGAAGCAGCTATGAACCCACAGGGTTCTGAACATTCTGTTGAGGCTCAGTTAAGGACTGAGTTCTGACCGAGATAAGAAGGGATTCGATCATTTTATGTCAGATGGGTTTGTATTAGTAAAGGAAGGGTCAACCCCGGTACCAGTGAAAATTCTTCCAGTTACTGGGGCTTCTCAGTCACTTATATTAGACAGCGTTCAAAAGTTTGGTGATGAGACTGACACTAGTGAGGTAAATCTTATTAAAGGCATTGGGGGCGGCATGGTTTCTGTGCCGTTGTACAAGGTAACTTTACAGTCAGGGTTGGTTTCGGGACCTGTTGAGATCGGATTATGCTCCAGTTTACCGGTGGAAGATGTTACTTTGCTGTTAGGGAATGACCTGGCAGATGGTAAAGTTGTTCCTGCAGTGCTGTTGACAACTAAGCCAACCACTGACGACCCACAGATGGATTTTAACATTTATCCTTCCTGCGCAGTAACTCGAAGTATGGCTAAAAAGTCTGCCGACGCAGACGGTTCTGTGCAGCATGATTCTGATACCCATGATAGCCAAAATCGGGATTCAGGTTATGATGACTTGACAGCGACTTTTCTGCCTTCATTGTTTCAACAGGATTCAGGTAGTAAGTCTGATGAGGAAGATTTATCCCTGTGTCGGAAGGAGTTTATAGCAGAACAGAACTGAGAACCTTAGATTGAAGCTTTAAAAGAAACAACTCTGTCAGATGATGAGATTAAGAAAGTGCCAGGAGGGTATTATCTCAAGGACGGAGTGTTAATGAGGAAGTGAGGGCCTCCTGCTATTCCAGCGAGTGAGGAATGGGCAATTGTTCACCAAGTTGTAGTTCCTGAAGCTTATAGGGCTGAAGTTTTAATGTGGCCCACAGTATGCCCTTAGGTCGCCTTTTTGGAGTGAATAAAACTGTAAACAGGATTATGAAATAATTCTCCTAATTCCTAATTTGAGGAAAGATGTTGTGACCTTTTGCAGAACTTGTCACATTTGTCAAGTTGTGTGTAAACCTAATCAGGTCACCCTGTGGCCCCACTGTGGTTTATATCTGCATTCAGGCGAAATTCAATAGACCGTATGTAATAGTCTCTCAAATTAATGTTGTGAATTATGTTATTAAAACACCCGACCGACGTAAACTAATACAGGTAGTACGCATAGATATGATAAAGCCTTATTTTGACAGGCAGGCACCATCTGTGAGTGTTGTTGTCAAAACATATGAATCTGGTAACCCTGAGAATGAAACAATCGACTCGTCTGAGAATTTTCACAAGCCAAACGTGGTCCCAGTAAGACTAATGAACACGGTTGTTCTGGAAAACATTGATAACAAGTTGGCTCAGCTGCAGCCGAAGCAACAACAACAGCTGAAGGAAGTAATCCTGATGTTTAAAGATTTATTTCACGATGTTCCCAAGCAAACCACAGTCGCAGTACATGATGTAGATATTGGTCAAGCCAAACCGATTAAACAACACCCATATTGCATGAACGTCGAAAAGTGTAAATTGGCTGAGCAAGGAATTGAATATATGCTGAAAAATAGTCCTTCAGCATCAGATTGGAGCTCACCCTGCGTTATTGTGCCCAAACCTGACGGTTGTGTTAGATTTTGCACTGATTATAGGAAGGTAAATGCAGTAACAAAAACAGATGCCTATCCTATTGCTAGGGTAGATGATTGCATCGATAAGGTTGGAATAGATAATTTCTTACAAAGATATATCTGTTGAAAGGGTATTGGTGTGTTCCATGGATGGACAGAGGTAGAGAAATTTCTGTATTTGCGACACCATCTGGTTTGTGTAAATACAGTGTTTTGACTTTTGGAAGGAAAAATTCTCCAGGAACATTCCAGAGAATGATTGATTCTGTAATTCGAGGGTTAGAACACACAGATGCCTATATTGATGACTTAGTCACAGGGAGTGACACTTGGGAAGAGCATATCTCTGCAGTAGAAAAGCTGTTTGACAGGCTTTCCCAGGCCAGCCTTACAGGTAACTTGGCTAAGAGTGAATTTGGCCATGCCACTGTGACCTGTCTTGGCTATTTTGTTGGTCAAAGCAAGTTGGCTCCTGTTGGGGCAAAAGTCCAGGCAATTTCTCAAGTTCCTATTCTGACTGCTAAAAAGGCTGTTAGAAGGTTTCTGGGGATGGATGGATATTATAGTACGAACTTTGCAGCCCTCGCTCTTCCTCTGACTAGTCTCCTGAAGTTATATATAAAAAGAAGGAGAAAACAATAACTCCATCTAATTCCGAAAAAAACCCACTAACTACAAAAAAGGAAAAACCAATCCATTAGGAATCTTTTACGTAGCTCTTAACTGGGTGTCCAATCAGCAATGAAAGAAGAATTCGTTGGAGTCTGGTGGTACTCTACTAAAGGTGCTTATTAATAAAAAAAATAAGCAAAAACTTATCAATAATGCTAATATACATATAAAACAAGTTAGCAGCATTAAACCTAAAAGTGTAGGAATAATAATAATCAATAATAAACAAGCTCTATCGTTGTCTTGGGGTAAATAAATTGTCATAGAAAAGTATTAAGTTAATTTCAGTTCTTAAGTGCTGATGTAGTTATGGTTGTTATATTGTAATCGTGAGAGAGAGAGAGAGAGAGAGAGAGAGATGTCACAGCTACAGTCAGGCAAACCTTCCTTTGCTTTCTTAATCCGTCGTATCGGTGTGGTCATTCAGTTATGACCTCTCGGTCCTTCTGCTAGACCGTTCTTCTGTGGTGGACTCGTCACTCTGGCATGAGTGGACACACACACAAGTTCCCACCGGCCCTGCTTTAACACTGTGAGCTTTACTGACCGATCTCCTGTTTCGGTCTCTGAAGCCCCCACCATTCTTGTGGGTTCCAACACTCAATCATTGTTCACTGACGTGTCTGGAGGGCGTCACTCCAGACCTGTCTTTTATCCCTACTCACGGGGACTCAGCTATCCATCACTCCTGAATGACTGTGTCCATCAAATAAGGCCACTCCTTCAATCCACTGAGGAATGTTTATGAGCAAATTATTGTCCTAGCAGCGAAAGAGTAAATAATTCAAAAAGGAGTCACAATACGGTTAATCAGCAATTTCCACCTCTCTCTTATTTGTCGCCGATGTTCTTGCTTTTTCCGTCTCTCTTTCTCATGGTCAGCATAGCAACAGTAATAGTTCGTGGTTCTCAGGAGGGGGTTGTTAACTCTGTACCCCATTGTCCATCAGGTCTGTTCATCACTCATAGCAAATCAAACCCCCAAGCGATACGTTTGACCATCATCTAAATATAAATTAAATCATCAACCGCCATTTCATATTTATGAAAAAATAAAATTGGAAGGAAACCATATAAAGTAATTCAAATTAAATGATAATATTTGGCAAAAGAACCTCATCTTCTTTCAAAATCGAATCGAGGATCAGAAGTTCTACTTTTAATTTTTTCCAAGCTAAGACATAACATTCCTTGAGATAACCATTCAATTAATGTAGGGGAAGAAATATCTTTCCAGTTTAATAAAATAGCCCTTCTTGTCAGTAGTGTAACAAATGCAATTACATATTGATCTGAAGATGAAAAACCCTGAATATGATGTGGAACTATTCCAAAATTCCAAATAGAACAGTCAATCTATTAGGTTATAAATTAATTTTCAGAGCTTTAGAAATGGTAGAAAATAAAGATTTCCAAAACGATTTTAATGAAAACATGACCAAAACATATGTGACAAAGTAGCTACTTCAGTTATACATCTATCACAGCAATTATCTATACTAGGAAATATTTTCGATAGTCTCTCCTTTGTTAAATAATAACGGTGAACGATTTTAAATTGAACTAAACAATGGTTGGCACATATAGAAGAAGTATTTACGTTGTTCAAGACTCGAAGCCAATCTTCATTAACAAAGGTCATATTAAGTTCTCTCTCCCAATCTTGTTTAATCTTTAGTGATAGGTTCTCTTCTTGCAACAAAAATAAATTATAAATTCTGCTAATGGAACCTTTCACTAAGGGATTCAATTTCAAAATGGTATCCAACAAATCAGATTCTTGTAAATGTGGAAACTTAGGTAAAGATTGTTGTAAAAAATGTTTCACCTGAACATATTGCAAAAAATGTGTATGGGCGAGAGAAAGTTAACTCTTCAAAGGTCATCAATCGACCATCACAAAATAAATGTAAAAGAATGGATCCCTTTATTTTTCCATAGGAGAAAAATGGGTTCAGTTGTTGAAGGTTTAAATGAAAGGTTTCGATATAAAAACTATACAACGTAAATTGATTAAACTTTTTAAAATAATTACGAAAGTGAACCCAAATCCGTAGGGATAGTTTAATAACCGGGTTATGATTTAAATTTGGAATTTTAGAGAGCTGTAAAGGTAATGGAGCTCCTAAAATAAAAGTTAAATAAAATTGTTTATCAGCTTCTAATTCCAAATCATCCCATAATGATTTTTGGTTCTTATCAAGCCAATATAACCAAAAATATAATTGTGTAATATTCACAGCCCAATAATAGTCTTAAAATAGCAAGTGCAAGTCCACCATCTTTTTCAGATTTGTGTAAATGATACTTATTAATTCTTGCTCTCTTATTGTTCCAAATAAAGGAAGAAATAAGAGAGTCAATTTGATCGAAATTTGTTTTAGTTAAAAAGATAGGTATATTTTGGAAAATATATAAAATCAAAAGTTGTTTCATGGAGTCCATTAAAGGAACTACATTCGCTTTATAGAGATCTTTATATTTTTTAGTAATTATAATACCTAAATATCTAAATGTATTAACGATTCTAAAAGGAGTATCATCATATATACTAACAGAGACATTTAATGGAAACAATTCGCTTTTATTCGTTAAGTTTATATTCTGAAAATTTACCGAAATCTTTTAAGTGTTTCCAAACAATTAGGAATTGATTCCTCAAGATTTGAAATAAAAACCAAACGTTCATCTGCATAAAGAGAAATCTTATGTATGGTTCCATTCATAGAGATACCATCAATACTTTTAGCTTCACGTAGTGTTATAGCTAAAGGCTCCAATACAAGATTAAATAATAAAGGGGTTAATGTCTAGTGCCACGAGAAAGTGAGAAAAAAGAAGAGCTGCAGTTATTAGCAATGACAAGCTCAAGGACGGCTTCCTGTCTACAGTTACAAGCCAAATGAATGATAAAATGGAATAGGCCTCACAGTGTAACTCGACGTGACCCTGCAGCATATGTCTATCTGCACTGCACTTTCTGTGCAGCCATAATGCTTTGTTACAGTTATTGTTCTGTCGTATATCAGCTCAATGTACTGTTGTAATGTATCGATCTGTGTGGATGATACGTCAGGCAAGATTTTCACTGGAAGCTCAGTACATGATAAGAATAAACAAATTTCCCATTTTAATTGTGTGGAAATATTAGACAGACTGAGCTTCTGCTCTGGAACCTCAGAAGGAAACTGAACTGTTGTCATTTCTGTGGAATGCACATAAATGGAGAAGGCTTCAATCTCACATTACGATCTGCGGGAACTGGGATCAGGTGACCGGTGGTGGATCTCCCATATCAATATCAGAATCAGGTTTAATAGCACCGGCACATGTTATGAAATTCGTTGTCCCTACGGCAGCAGTAGAACCTAAATCATAACAATGGATTTTAACAATTGTGATTTAATATAAGAAATAAAAGTATTACATAGTTAAATGATATAAATGGTACAAAATGAAAAAAAAAGATGTAATAAACTATTTTAATTGTGTCGACTATTTGACTGACTGGGTTGCTACTTTGGAAATTGTGGAGTGAAGCTTAACTGAACTGTACACATTTATGAGAAGCTCAGATAAACAGAAAAGGCTTAATTCTCACATAAATGGGTCAGACAACCAGAAACATCGGCTGCACTTAGCAGGTAAACACAGTGGAATGAAACATGCTGAAAATATTGCAGAAAAAAACATATTCTCCACCACAACGAGAGGACATGACAGATCCGGATCACATTGCCTTGTTTGCACGGGCGAAAGATGAAGCTACCCGTACATGTAGAGCAGTGACCCGCAGATGCTGCAGATCTGCGGAAAAACGTGAGGAGGAAACTGGATCACGTGACCGGTTTGGTCTCCCACCGCAGGCAGTGACTCCAGTTACCCACTACTCTGTGCCGCTCACACCTCCTCTCACCTTAAATGTATTAGACATTTCAACCCCCAGGAAAAATAAATCGTCTGTCCACTCTATCTATTCCTCTCGTAATCTTATAAACGTCCATCCAGTTTCACCCCAGCCTGCGCCGCTCTGGAGAAAACAACACAAGTTTGTCCAGCCTCTCGTTACAGTTCATGCCCTCTAATCCAGGCAGTGTCCTGGTAAACCTCTTCTGCGCCCTCTCCAAAGCCCCGACATCCTTACGGGAATGGGGGCGACCAGAACTGTATGAAACACTCCAGATGTGGTCTAACTAGTTTTATAAAACTGTGTTAGGAACTGTAACGTTTTAGAAACGAACCAGCAGCAATAGAGTTCACACCGGAGTCTGGTTTTGATGTTAAAACCACTCTCTTTATTAGTATCTACTTACAAAATTGTAACTTAACGAAATAAAGGAATGTTACCAGTGTTATGTGTATATATGTGTAAATATAACTCCCAGACTATCCAGCCTGAGGGAACAAAGCTCAGAGTCTTGAGATGGTAAAGTAGGAAAGTTCAGTAATCCACGGAATAAATGATGGAACAGAGATATTTGTAATCCAGGGTGAAACGTACAGAAAAGGCCGTTATATCAAAATAACCGTCGACGAAGTTCTTATCCGTTGAATCCGTCACATACGAGTTATCAGCGAAAGTGACCTGTCACAGGAATACCGTCTTCCAGAGGTTGCCACAAAACATGCCCAGGCAAGGGTTAACACAAGATATTCCACAATCCACTCCTATGGATTATACGAAGTGACAGCCACACACGTTCGTTGAGGTTCCGTGTACCGAATATCAACCCACTCTTGTGGGCATAGGAGAGTTCCAAGCCTCGGCTGCGCCTAACTGAAGCGATCAGCTTTTCCAGTCTCCCTCTCTCTCTTTAGACTGGCCGACTGCCTGTCTGCAGATCGCTCTCTCTCTCTCTCTCTCTCTCTCTCTTTAGACTGGCGACTGCCTGTCTGCAGTTCGCTCTCTCTCTCTCTCTTATGGTTCAGCCCACAGTCAGCGCTGTCAGCCTGTGACTGACGTCATAGCCCCGCCTCCTCACGCCGCCGCTCTTAAAGAAACAGTCACAGTACGACCGCAGGCTCGGAACAGCTGCAACACAACTTCCCGACTTTTGAACTCAATGCTTCAAATAATAAAGACAACCATGACATTTGCCTTCTTAACCACCCGATCAATCTGTGCAGTCTTTTTCAGGGAGCGATGAACTTGGAGTCTAAGATCCCTCTGATCATCAACACTGTTCAGGGTTTTGCATTTAACAGTGTACTGTCGCATACATTCGACCTACCGAGCTGCCAAGATGATCATCACTAATCAAATCTCACTGAGATTTCTCAGGACCTGTTGAATTTATTGCCAAGTGCAATAAGGTACAGGGACAGTGAAACACTGACTTGTGGCAGCATCACAGGCAAGTACATTCAGATAACACACGGAACACAAATTATACGATTCTCTGTCAGTAACAATCTATAAATATGTTTTATGTCATTAACAATATACAAAACACATTGTATCATGATCAATACCAAAATGTGTATTTGTGTCGATAACAGACTTGGAAATGTTGAATTTGGTCCCTGTTTCCATTCCTCCTGTAATCCACAGCCAGCTCCTATGTTTTTGTCACAGTGAGTGAGAGATTGTTTTCTTGTCACCACCGTGTCGGAGTGATGACTTCTTCTCTGTAGGCTGCCTCGTTATTATTTGAGATTAGGCCAGTCAGTGTAGTGTCGTCAGCAAATTTAATTAGCAGATTGGAGCTGTGGGTGCAACAGAAGTCATGGGTGTACAGAGAGTAAAGGAGGGGGCAAGGACACACCGCGGTGGGGTATGTGTGCTGAGGGTCAGAGAGACAGAGGTGAGGGAGCCCACTCTTACCACCTGCCGGCGACCTGACAGGAAGTCCAGGATCGAGCTACACAAGGCAGGGTGCAGGCCGTGGTCTCTGAGCTTCTTGTCGATACTTCAGGGCTTCGTACGGGCTACTGCTCTGCCCATGACTGCAAGGAACTGCAGAGAACATCAGAGAAACAAGCCTCCCCTCCATGGACTCTTCCTACACTTCCCCTGCCTCGGAGAACCAGGCCACGTACTCAAAGACCCTCACAACCTGGACATTCTTGCTGCAAACCCGCTCCCCCATCGGGGAGGAGATACAAAAGCCTTAAAGCGCGAACCACCCGGCTCAAGGACGGTTTCCTGTCTGTGGTTATAAGCCAAATGAATGATAAAATGGACTCGACCTCACAATGTAACTCGACGTGACCCTGCACCATATGTCTATCTGCACTGCACTTTCTCTGCAGCCATAATGCTTTGTCGCAGTTATTGTTTTGTCGTTTTCATTTTTTTTTCATTTGTAGAATTTTTTTTTATTGGTACAGAATCTTCTACAGCTACAAAATGATACAAAACTTCAATAGATTAATATGTATACAATTAATAAAACTGAAAAAACTGATCGTAAAATATAAAATTGGAAATATATATATGTATGGGGGAAAAAGAACCCCATCTAACTTGGTAAAAAACCCACTAACTACATGAGAAACACACATTTGACCATCAATCATCATTTAAGTATGAAAATAAGAAAAATCAACCGCCATTTCAGATTTATATAAAAAATAAAATTGGAAGGAAATCATATAGTGTAATTCAATTTAAAAGATAATATTTGGCAAAAGAACCCCATCTTTTCTCAAAATCGAATCGAGGATCCAAAGTTCTACTTCTATTTTTTTCCAAACTAAGGCATAACATTCCTTGAGAAAATCATTCAGTTAATGTAGGGGAAGAAATGTCTTTCCAGTTTAATAAAATAGCCCTTCTTGTCAGTAGCGTAACAAATGCAATTACATGTTGATCTGAAGGTGAAATACCCTGAATATGATGTGGAGCTATTCCAAATCGACCAGTCATTCTATTAGGTTGTATATTAATTTTCAGAGCTTTAGAAATTGTAGAAAATAAAGATTTTCAAATCGATTTTAATGAATAATATGACCAGAACATATGTGACAAAGTAGCTACTTCAGTTTCACATCTATCACTGCATTTGTCTATAGTAGGAAATATTCTAGATATTCTCTCCTTTCTTAAATAATAACGGGGAACAATTTTAAATTGAATTAAACAATGGTTGGCACATAAAGAAGATGAATTTACGTTTTTCAAAAGTCGAAGCTAATCTTCATTAACAAGGGTCATTTTAAGCTCTCTCTCCCAATCTTGTTTAATCATTAGTGATAGTTTCTCTTTTCGTAACAAAAATAAATTATAAATTCTGTTAATGGAACCTTTCACTAAGGGATTCAATTTCAAAATGGTTTCCAACAAATCAGATTCTTGTAAATATGGAAACTCAGGTAAACATTGTTGTAAAAAATGTTTCACCTGAACAGATTGCAAAAAATGTGTATGGGCGAGAGAAAATTTGTTAATTAACGCTTCAAAGGTCATCAATCGACCACCACAAAATAAATCTGTAAAAGAATGGATCCCTTTATTTTTCCATAGGAGAAAAATGGGGTCAGTTGTTGAAGGTTTAAAAGAAAAGTTTCGATGCAAAAAACTAGACAACTTAAATTGTTTAAAATTCTAAAAATTTACGGATCTGAACCCAAATCCGTAGGGATTGTTTAATAACCGGGAAAAGATTTAAATTTGGAACTTTAGAGAGCTGTAAAGGTAATGGAGCTCCTAAAATTGAAGTTAAATAAAATTGTTTAACAGCTTT
>NW_026779125.1:617500-707500 GCF_030144855.1 Hypanus sabinus | reverse complement strand
TTTCTCGGTTTTTCCACCCTCTCGCTTGCAGTTAACCTGGTGGCGATTGTTATCCTGTCCCGAGGAAAGTGCGGTCTCTCCAAATGTATCACTCGCTACCTGCTGGGAATGGCAGCGGCCGATCTCCTGGTAGTTATCTCTGACCCTCTGCTGAAGTGGACTGTTCTCATATACTTTAAGTCTTCCTTCCTCCATCGGACGGCCGTTTGTAGGGTTGTTCGTTGCCTGCTCATAGGAAGCACCGGGGTCTCTGTCTGGCTGACAGTCGCATTCACCTGTGACTGATTTGTGGCCATCTGTTGTGAAAAGCTGAAAACAAAATATTGCACCGAAAGAACGGCGGCTGTGGTTATCGGGACAGTGAGTGTTCTGGGCTGTTCAGAAAGTGTCAATTTCTACTTTACATTGGAGCCTTTGGTGATAATTGATGGAGTTTTCTATGGCTGTGTCACCAAACAGAACTTCTATACGTCTCCCTCGTGGGCCGCACTTCTTGTGATTCATCGCATTTTCATGCCTTGTCTCCCGTTTGTTCTGATTTTATTGTTCAATGTTCTGACAGTCAGACGGATTTTGTCCGCAAATAAAGTCCGGATGGGGCTCCGGGGCCGCAGCAACGGGAAGAACGGGAGAGCCGAAGGAAATCGGTCGTTTTACTATTCAGTATAACCGGTAGTTTTATATTTCTGTGGTTAACATTGCTGGTTTTTGATATCTACGTACTGATTGCAAACATCACTCGTTACAAGGACGCGGATCCGATTTATATCGCAGAATCCACGGCGACGATGCTGCAGATCCTCAGCTCCTGCACCAACACATGTATTTACGCCGTGAGTCAGAGCAAGTTCAGAGAGGAGCTGAAGAACGCGGTGAAATACCCGCTGAAACGGTTAACCAAATTCCTTAAATCATAGAGCGACTTGTTGGTTTCTGCCGGAGATTTCAGTCGAACACCATGTTTCCTCCATAATCTATCCACTTGCCGATATGTGGAACTCTGAAATATGCATGCGTTTTGTGATGTTATATTGCACTCGCTGTTTACCCCGTACAGGTGAAATGTGTCCTTCATCAAATATGTAATATGTAGCGGTCACCTCAGCTGTAATTCACCCCGATGGAGGGTCTATAGTCAGATCCCGCCCGTTTTATTTTAATAATCTCCTTTACGTATGACAGCGTTTTACTCTGGGTTGGTCCATTTAGGAAGAATCCTCTCCCTTTGCTCCATTATCTCCGTTGTTTCAGATTCATCCTTTTCAGTGACGCTCACCGTGTTTTACTCCCAATATCTCCATATCTCTCACGTTGTCCTCGCTCACTCCTTCCCCCACGCCGGTGAGGGGAGCGTGATCAGACTGAAACATAGCGCTTTGTGTGTGTGTGTCTGTGCAGGGATCTGTCTGTCACAGGACAGGCCGAGTCCCCAAGCGGAATGTTATGATTCTATGTTCTATAACTACCCTCTACTCTCCTTTACCCTTTATATACTTAACAATCTTTTAGTATCTTCTTTGATAGTAGTCGCCATTTTCCTCTCATAATTCATATTTTCCTTCAGAATGAGCTTCTTAGTTTCCTTCTGTATGTTTTTAAAAGTGCCACAATCCTCTATCTTCCCACTAGCTCAGGCTTCCTTGCATGCCCTCTCTTTTGTTTTTAGATTGGCTCTGACTTCACTTGTCAGCCACGGTGATGTCCTTCTTCCCTTCGAAAATTTGGTTTTGTACAGGACTTGGAGCTTTAGTTTTTGGTCTTGTTTGTCTGGTGGATTTGGAGCTCCTTTCCGGGAAACGCGCAAAGACAGAAGTGCGATATTAATACGCAACAGCCTCTCCGGACTCTGGATTGGGGATTGCCAAACGTTATGTGGAGTTTCTGGTGTAATCTATTTTGTCATTTGCTTTTGTGGTATCATTCTGGAGGAACGTTGTCTCATTTTTTAACTACATTGCATTTGTGGTTTCTGAATGACAATAAACTGAATCTGAATCGGAAATGTATTCTTTTTTGGAAATTTATCTGTCTTGCACTTCCCTCAGTTTTCGCGCAAGCTCCGGCCATTGCTTCTCTGCCGTACTTCCTGCAAGTGTTCCTTTCCATGTCACATTCGGCCAGTTCCCCTCTTCTACATTGTAATTTCCTTTATTACACTGAAGTACCACCGCAGTGGAATTTTGTTTCTTTTTCTCAAATTTCAATGTAAATTCAATCATATTGTGATCACTGTTCTCTAAAAGTTCATTAACCTTGAGCTCACCTCCGGACCATTGCACAACACAGAATGCAGCAGAGTCTATCCTATAATGGGCTTCAGCAACACGCTGTTCTGAAAAGACATCCTTTAGACAATCTACAAACTCTGTCTCTTGGGGTCCAGTACTGTTTTTCCCAATCCAGTTTCATGTTAAAACCGCCAACGATGATCATGGCACGCCCCTCTGACAGGCCTTTTCTATCTCCTGCTGTAATCTGTAATCCACATCCCGGCTGTTGTTTGGAGGCCTGTATACAACTGTCATTAGCGTCCTCTTACCCTTTGTCATTTCGTAATTCAGCCCATAGAGACGCCATGCCGTTCCAATGAAATAGCATTATACACAGGACCAAACCACCTGCTCTGCCTACTGACCTAACTTTCCGATACACCGTATATCCTTGGACGTTCAGACCCCAATGGCAGCCATCCTCTAGCCATGTTTCAGAGATGGACAATACGTCATACTTGACAATCTGCCGCTGAATTTCAAGATCGTCCATTTCCTTTCTAATGTTGCGTGGATTCAAATATAACATTTTCAGTCAAGTATTTTTGCATTCCGTTTTAACTGAAGCACGCCTCTAGTTCCCTGTAACTCACTCCACTGGCTGTGATTATGCCGCAACCCCTACTTGTCCTTTCTATCATCTCTTTTGCATACATTCTTTGATATTTCTGTTTTGCCATTAGCCCTATCACTCTGGTTCCCATTCCCCTACCAAATTAGTTTAAACCCTCCTGAACAGCTCTATTAAATCTGCCTGAAAGGAGATTGGACCCATTTGGGTGCAGGTGTAACCCGTCCATTTTGTACAGGTCTTACCTCCCCCAGAAGAGCCCACAATGATCCAGGAACTCGAAGCCCTACCCCCTACACCAGTTTCTCAGCCACGCATTAATTTGGCTAAACATGCGATCCTTGCGCTCGTCAGCACGTCACACAGGCAGCAACCCCCAGATTACTACCGTGGTGCTCCTGCTTTACAGCTTCCTGCCCAGCTCCCTGAATACTCCATTCAGGACCTCCTCCACTTTTTCTACCTATGTCATTGGTACCGACGTGTACCAGGACTTCTGGCTGTTCATCCTCCCTTTCCACAATACTCCGCACCCGATCGGAGACCTCCCGTACCCTGGCACCTGGGAGGCAACACACCATGCGGGTATCTCTATCAGTCTGACAGAACCTCCTGACTGTTTCCCCCACCATGGAATGCCCTACGACTACCGCCTTTCTCGTTTCCTTCTTTCCTTTCTGCACCACATGTCAATGATATCGGTGACGGAGTTTGTGATTTTTTGAGATTGGACAATGCAAAGCAAGGAGTCTGTAGAAGGTCTAACACAGGAGAGGGGAACGGGACAGTAAGTGACAGATGGAATATTGAGCATGCAGTAAGTGACAGATGGAATATTGAGCAGGGAGTTGCTTTGCCATGCGCTTTAATGCAAGGAATAAAGGAATAGAATTTTGTTTAAACGTGAAACAAATTTAGAAAACAGAAATGCATTAGGACTGGGGAAAACAATATCTCAGAGAACCCATCACAGATCCTGCACATTAACGCTATCGCGATAGCATGCCAGGGGCTTTACAACATCAGCAGCTTCATTAAATACAGTATATCACGCATATCCGAAAAGAATGAAGCTCTCTCGACACTGTCCCGTCACACACTCTCCCGAGGGCAGACACAGAGTGTTGCTCCTGCCGCAGTGTCCCATCACACTCCATGAAAAATGAAGGACATATTGCAGACCGGGATCAGTGTGAGGTTGAAATGAATATTATTTTAATTATGAATGCGACCGCTGGAATAAATTGGTACTCTGATGCACATGGTGGAAGGGATAACAACGCAATCATAAGAGTGCAGAGATATAACATAGAACATACAGCACAGTACAGGCCCGTCGGCCCACAATGTTGTGCCGACACTTAAACCATGCCTCCCATATAACCCCCAAACTCACATTCCTCCAGATAACAGTCTAGTAGCTTCGTAAGTAACATTAGTATATCTGCCTCAGGCCGTGCATTCCACGCACCAACCACTGTCTGAGTAATATGTTCTTCCTCTAATATCCTCCTTGAAATTCCCACCCCTTACCTTAAAGCCATGTCCTCTTGTACTGAGCAGTGGTGCCCTGAAGAAGAGGCGCTGGCCTCTTCTGTCTAATAATATCTTGTACTCCTCTATCATGTCTCCTCTCATCCTCTTTCTCTTCAAAGAGTAAAGCCCTAGCGTCATTAATCTCTGACATTAATGCATGCTGTCTGAACCAGGCAGCATTTTGGTAAATCTCCTCTGTACCCTTTCGAATGCTTCCACATCCTTCCTCTAGTGAGGCGACCAGAACTGGACACAGTACTCCAAGTGTGGCCGAACCAGAGTTTCATAGAGCTGCTTCATCACCTCGTGACATTTAAACTCTATCACTCGACTTATGAATTTTAACACCCCATTAGCTTTCTTAACTACCCTATCTACCTGTGAGGCAACTTTCAGGGATCTGTAGACATGTACCCCCAGATCCCTCTGCTCGTCCACACTACCAAGTATCTTGCCGTTTACTTTGTAATCTGCCTTGGATTTTGTCCTTTCTCACACTTCTCCGGGTTGAACTCCATCTGCCACTTCTCAGCCCGCTTCTGCATCCTATCAATGTCTCTCTGCGATCATCGACAATCCTCTACACTATCTACAACAACACCGACCTTTGTGTCGTCTGCACATCCAGATCGGTAATGAAAATCACGAAAAATAGAGGTCTCAGTACCGATACATGTGGGACACCACTCGTCACAACTCACCAATCCGAATGTACTCCCTCCACCACGATCCTCTACTTTCTGCAGGCAAGCCAATTCTGGATCCACCTGTCCAAAATTCCCTGGATCCCATGCCATCTCACATCTGAATAAGCCTACCGTGTGGAACCTTGTCAAATGCCTTACTAAAATCCATGTAGACCATTCCCACTGTACTACCCTCATCTATATGCCTGGTCACCTCCTCAAAGAACTCTATCATGCTTGTTAGACACGGTCTGCCTTCACAAAGCCATGCTGACTGTTCCGGATCAGACCATGATTTTCTAAAGGCCCATAGATCCTATCGTTAAGAATAATTTCCAACAGCTTTCCCACCACAGATGTAAGGCTCACTGGACTATAATTACCCGGACTATACCTACTATATTGTTTGAACAAGGGGACAACATTCGCCTCTCTCCAGTATCATTCCCGTGGACAAGAAGGTAGCAACATACAATTGCTGAGAGAAACGTATTCATATAAATGCGCTGGAACATAAACGCGCAGTTTCTGAGAGTTTTATTTCGATCAGATTATGAACTTACGCAGTTACTCATTTACTTTTATCAATTTCATGATTTCGTTTATTTTCATTCAACGTTTAGGAAGTTGTGTTGCGAGCCATGGAAAGTTATAGATCAGGTGCTTCCCATTTGGCTCTTTGTGTTTGAGCAACGAATAGTATGCAGAATGAAGTCGGGCCGAACGGTCTGTTTGCCATGTGACTCTATTACGAAGGATGTACTGCTCCGTACAGCCGTCATCATTCATCAGTGCGCTGTCCATCTCACAATTTTAACATAATCCAACTGCAGACGACTCTTGTTCTAATAATATCTCAGGAATACGGAACCTAGTTTAAGAATATTTACTAGATTTGAGGAACAGCGGGAAAAATATAGAAAAACATACGCACGCTTACAATGAATCAGAGTTTCACAGGTACAGGATAGTTGGGACACACTGAACGCTCGAGTTGAGACTGCTGATACAGAAGGGATCCCATACTCTCACACTGAACCCGAGACTGACACCGACAGAAGCCCACACTCTCAGACTGTACCAGGGACTGTTTTCTACAAAATGAACCCCACACTCTCAGACTGAACCCGAGAGTGACACAGACAGAAACCCACACTCTCAGACTGTACCAGGGACTGTTTTCTACAAAATGAACCCCACACTCTCACACTGAACCCGAGAGTTACACCGACAGAAGCCCACACTCTCAGTCTGTACCAGGGACTGTTTTCTACAAAATGAACCCCACACTCTCAGACTGAACCCGAGACTGACACCGACAGAAGCCCACACTCTCAGTCTGTACCCGGGACTGTTTTCTACAAAATGAACCCCACACTCTCACACTGAACCCGAGACTGACACCGACAGAAGCCCACACTCTCAGTCTGTACCAGGGACTGTTTTCTACAAAATGAACCCCACACTCTCACACTGAACCCGAGACTGACACCGACAGAAGCCCACACTCTCAGTCTGTACCCGGGACTGTTTTCTACAAAATGAACCCCGCACTCTCACACTGAACCCGAGACTGACACCGACAGAAGCCCACACTCTCAGTCTGTACCAGGGACTGTTTTCTACAAAATGAACCGCACACTCTCACAGTGAACCCGAGAGTGACACCGACAGAAGCCCACACTCTCAGTCTGTACCAGGGACTGGTTTCTACAAAATGAACCCCACACTCTCACAGTGAACCCGAGAGTGACACCGACAGAAAACCACACTCTCAGTCTGTACCAGGGACTGTTTTCTACAAAATGAACCCCACACTCTCACACTGAACCCGAGAGTCACACCGACAGAAACCCACACTCTCAGTCTGTACCAGGGACTGTTTTCTACAAAATGAACCCCACACTCTCACACTGAACCCGAGACTGACACAGACAGAAACCCACACTCTCAGTCTGTACCAGGGACTGTTTTCTACAAAATGAACCCCACACTCTCACACTGAACCCGAGAGTTACACCGACAGAAGCCCACACTCTCAGTCTGTACCAGGGACTGATTTCTACAAAATGAACCCCACACTCTCACACTGAACCCGAGAGTGACACCGACAGAAACCCACACTCTCAGTCTGTACCAGGGACTGATTTCTACAAAATGAACCCCACACTCTCACATCGCACCGGAGACTGGTGGGTACAGAATGAACCACCCCTCTTCACACCATACTCGCGACAAGTAGGTACAGAATAAAACACTCACTGTCATATTGTCCGACGGAATCTCCGCCGTTTGTTGATTGTCTGTGACTGCCTTCGTTCTCTATCTCCAATCTCTATTTTATGTGAATTATAAATCAATCTTCTCTTAAGTTTCGGCTTAAAACGTTCTGCATCCTGAACACTGCTCTCCGGCAGACTGAGCTATTACTCTCTGCTCTCCAATTCACTGCTTATTCTTATTTCATGCTCCTATGCATATTACTTTGTATCTGCAGACTCCGCCGTAAAGTATGTGGTTTAACGCGTTCAGTGTCGGAAGAGAAAGACCTGAACAGGAGAGAGGGAGAGAGAGAGAGGAAGAGAGAGAGAGAGAGAGAGAGAGAGAGAGAGAGAGAGAGAGAGAGAGAGAGAGAGAGAGAGAGAGAGAGAGAGAGAGAGAGAGAGAGAGAGAGAGAGAGAGAGAGAGAGAGAGAGAGAGAGAGAGAGAGAGAGAGAGAGAGAGAGAGAGAGAGAGAGAGAGAAAAAGAGGGGGAGAGTGAGAGAGAGAGGAGAGAGACAGATGGAGATAGTGCATGTGAGCGAGAGAGATAGACACACACACACACACACACACACACACACACGCACACACACACACACGCACACACACACACACGCACACACACACACAGATATGGAGAAGATAGTTTAAGAGATGGAGGGAACCGTGGACAGCTCTAGACCAGTGTATCGAAAATAAATGTTATCCGGGGAAGGCCGATCTAAATGATGTAAACACTGATGCCGTCCAGGTCTGATGGGAAATGGACAGGGTGTCTGTGTATACAGCGGGTATGTGTTATATCTGATGGCCCACAGTGGACGGGGTGGGGTGGGTTTGGTGTCTGATGGGGAACTGGACAGGGTGTCTCTGTACACAGCGGGTATGTTTTATATCTGGTGGCACATAGTGGGACGGGGTGGGGTGGGTTTGGTGTCTGATGGGGAACTGGTCAAGGTGTCTCTGTACACAGCGGGTATGTTTTATATCTGGTGGCACATAGTGGGACGGGGTGGGGAGGGTTTGGTGTCTGATGGGGAACTGGACAGAATGTCTGTGTATACAGCGGGGATGTTTTATACCTGGTGGCACATAGTGGGACAGGGAGTTCTGTATTGTTGCGTGAGCGGAGACGCCAGTTTCTCAGTAGTTCATCAGTCAGCCGCATGCTGCAATGTGGAACATTTGGATTATTCCAAAAGTGAAACCTGAATTTCCCTCACATTCCTACTCACACACTCTCTCAGTACCACACTGAACAAGGCTGTCAATAAAACCTGTGATACCGACAAGTCTGAAGCTCACATAAGAAAATCAAAATGAATGTTACATTATGTATGAGTGGGACATCACATGAAAAAAGTCGTGCACATTGAGGAACGGATAAAGGAATCGGCAAACATTAGAGAGCTGAGATACACGGTGAAGGCTGCAATTTAGAATTGTTCAAGGAAACCAATTCATGTACATGCGGTCGCAACATGAAGCTTTCAGCCTCCGGGTTTTATATCTATCAATCCATGAATTTACTTTTGCACTTATATATTTAAATTAAGGCATTCATTTACCCTGCCCCAGAGTACTGAAATGTTAACGTTTATCCAGTTATGTTATATGGCTCAGAATGTTGGACAATACCTCGTAACCTGAGCAGAGATGTGTGTTTTTTTTTTTGAGGAGGATGTAAAGAATAGCATGGACGAAACGAATATCTAACGAGAATGTCATGAACAGAACAAACACAAAAAATGAAATAATGTATGAGATCGAGAAAAGGCAACGTAACTTCATTGGACATGTGATTAGGAAAGAAGAGTTAGAATGCACAGTGATGATGGGGAAGATTGGAGGGAAGAAAGCAAGAAGAAGGCAAAGACAAAGATGATGGAGACAGCAGCCAGAGAACTGGAAATGGATACCAGTGAATTCATCCACTTGACCCGAAACAGGAGTGAGTGGGCCATGGCAGTCAAAGCTCAAACTGGGCACGGCGCCTGATGATGATGATGATGATGATGATTTTCAATCAACATTGAAGTAGTTGCGTTGCCAAGACATAGAAAATAACAGATCTGGTGCTGTTCTGTTCGCTCTATGCAGTTGAGTAACGAATCGCATGCGGAATGATGCCGGGCCGAATGGTCTGCTTGACCTATGACTCTTTGATTCGGGAAGTACTGCTCAATACATCCGCTATTATTCATCAGTGATCTGTCTGCGTGACAATTATCATGGAAACCAACTGCAGGAGATTCTTGCTCCAAATATAGCTCAGGGAAGACAACCGCTATTATAAGAGTAGCATCTAGATTTGAGAAAAAGGAGAAAAAGATACATCCGCGCCCGCTGAATCAGTGGCTTCCGGGTACAGGACTGAGCCTACATACTTAACGCTCGAGCAGAAACTGACAGATGTAGAATGAACCCCACACTCTCAGTTTGCCCTCTCTTCCCAAGCTGACGACTTCCATCCTCCCGCAGCAGCGGTTTTAAGGCACCAGGACCCGCCTTCACCCTTTCTCCTATCAGTAGAAGCAGTTCTGCTGGGCTCAGAGGACTTAGAAAGCAGAGATACACTTGCAAATGATACAGAATGAAACCCGCACTCTCACACTGTAACAGAGACAGACAGATACAGAATGAAACCCACACTCTCACACTGTAACAGAGATGGGCAAATACAGAATGAACTCACACTCTCACACTGTAACAGAGATCGGCTAATACAGAATGAACCCACACTCTCACACTGTAACAGCTACTGACAGATACAGAACGAACCCCACTCTCACACTGTAACAGAGACTGACAGATACAGAATGAAACCCACACTCTCACACTGTAACAGAGACTGACGGATACAGAATGAAACCCACACTCTCACACTGTAACAGAAACTGACGGATACAGAATGAACCCACACTCTCACACTGTAACAGACACTGACAGATACAGAATTGAAACCACACTCTCAGACTGTAACAGAGACAGACAGATACAGAATGAAACCCACACTCTCACACTGTAGCAGCGACTGACAGATACAGAATGACACCCACACTCTCACACTGTAGCAGGGACTGACAGATACAGAATGAAATCCACACTCACACACTGTTACAGAGACTGACAGATCCAGAATGAAATCCACACTCTCACACTATAACGGAGACCGACAGATACAGAATGAAACCCACACTCTCACACTGTAGCAGAGACTGACAGATACAGAATGAAACCCACACTCTCACACTGTAACAGAGACTGACTGATACAGAATGAAACCCACACTCTCACACTGTAACAGAGACTAACAGATACAGAATGAACCCCACACTCTCACATTGTATCGGAGACAGACAGATACAGAATGAAACCCACACTCTCACTTTGTAACGGAGACTGACATTTAGAGAATGTATGTCCAGATCTAAATGCATAGACTCACACTCTATGAGCGAGGGAGAGTGTGTCTGTGTGGATGTGTCTGAGTGATGGTGTATCTGTCTGAGAGAGAGTGAGTGTATCCGTGTATGCATATGTTTGTGTGTGAGGTGTGCGAGAGTATCTGTTTGCGCGTGTGTGAATGTGTGTATATATGTGTGAGAGAGTGTATATGTGTGTTTGTCTGTGTGTGTGAAAGTATACGTGTGTGTGTGCGCGCGTGCTGATAATACTGTTTTTAAAATATGGTTTTATTGGATGACGTGGCCTGATTTGACGCTCCTGCGAAGGGCGCTCCAAAGGATATGCCAAAGACACGGGAACCGTTATGTTAAACCATGAGATCAAATCGGAATGGAATCTATACATGTCAGAAAGTATTTTGTCAAATCATACCGGCTTACACCGTGAGGAAACGTGTTGTAGTTGTGCCCGTAATTCACAGGGCAGTGAGTGACAGCCTTATCAGCCCATTATGTTCCTACAGCTAAATGAAGGACAGTATTTCACCATCTAACTGTTCATCAGGCAGATTCAACAGCGGCTTTGTCCGTCACTTTACTGTTTCAAAATCCAGGGCACGAGTAGGAAATTCCATGCATATATATTATAAGATAGATAAGAGTTACACACAAATATACATGCAGATGCGCACGCACACAACCGCTCCTATACGCATATCCACACACACACACACACTCACGCATGCACGTATACGCACGCGTGCGCTCACACACACACACAAACATATATACACAAGTAAATACAGACATGGAGAAGATAGTGTAAGAAATGGAGGGAACCGTGGACAGCTGAGGACTTCAAGGTATCTAGAATAAGTATTATACAGGGGAGTCTAACCTAAATGACGTAAATATTGATGTCGTCCAGGGCTGAAAGAAAACTGGACAGACTGTCTGTGTACACAGCGGGTATGTTTTATATCTGGTGGCACATAGTGGGACGGGGTGGGGTGGGCTTGGCGTCTGAGCGGCCAAAGTGGAGCTACAGATTTAAGAAATACTGAACGATATTGACTGAAAGTCTGCAGGAGGAGATTGGGAGGGGTGCTCCTGTGTCCCTGGATCCAGGGCACACTGAGGGGAAACCGGATCTATTTGTAAATGAAACAGAGGGGACAGTGAAAATTGTCGAAAATGCTGGAAACATCGATTCCGGATTGCTTGTGGAAAGAGAACCACAGTGAAAGTTTCACTTTGGAAAATGGGAGCAGTCGTGACCGCTGTCTATACAACTGTGGAATGTTGTAAATGAAGCTGCTCATTGCTCACTTACTGGTCTCATTGCACATTTTGGTCGAATTACACAGAGGGATCTTACTGAGGGAATGCCAATGATACTGATGTGTTTGTGTTACATGCCAACAGAATTTGCACCAGAGACACTGCCGTTGATGTAATCTGTTTGTTCAATAGCAATGATCAGAGGTGGGACCTTGTCACTGGAGATCGATCCCCTGTATAAATCAGAGCCTGTTGCAGTACGTCAGCCCAGAGTGTCTTGCCGAGCTGTGGAATTCAGAGCAATCGCGTTCACTGCGTCACTCAAAAGAGATATCCAGTAATCTGGCGTTTAGAAGATATTTTCTACCCTGTTATTTCAGCCGTTTGAATTCCCGGTAAGTTGCTGTCACTCCTGTAAACGGCAGAAAATAAGAGTTAATTCCTATGTTCTGAAGTGTTTCTCTGGGTACTGGTTGCCTTTGACACCATAGCTCAAGCAGCGGAGCGTGCGTCCAGTTGACTTTCGATAGTAGCTGGAGGTCTGACCGTCGGGGGTTAGAAGATTGATCACCCTCTGCTGTCCCGCCATCCCGAGGATGTTCCGGGTTAGAGGATGAAACGTCTGGAGACGGGTGGATCCGACTGATGACTCGACGGAATCCTCAGTCCCTGCATTTCGGTCATGGGCGGAAGGCGCTGACAATGTTAATCCCTCTGTCTGGCTGACAGTCGCGTTCACCTGTGATAGATTTGTAGCCATATGTTGTGAAAAGCTGAAAACAAAATATTGCACCGAAAGAACGGCGGCTGTGGTTACCGGGACAGTGAGTGTTCTGGGCTGTTTAGAAAGTATTCCTTTCTACTTTACAATAGAGCCTTCGATGAGATTTAATGGAGTTTTCTGTAGCTGTGCGACCAAAGAGAGCTTCTCTACGTCCCCCGCGTGGGCCGCACTTGAGATGATTCATCGCGTTTTCATGCCTTGTCTCCCGTTTGTTCTGATTTTATTGTTCAATGCTCTGACAGTCAGACGGATTTTTTTCCACCAATGAAGTCCGGATGGGTCTCCGGGGCCGCAGTAACGGAAAGAATGACAAGGACCCGGAGATGGAGAACCGAAGGAAATCGATGGTTTTACTATTCAGTATAACCGGTAGTTTTATATTTCTGTGGTTAACACGGGTGGTTTTTGACATCTACTTACCTTTGGCAGAAATTGCTTGTTATACGGACACTGATCTGATTTTTATCGCAGACCCCACGGCGACGATGCTGCAGATCCTCAGCTCCTGCACCAACACATGTATTTACGCCGTGACTCAGGGAAGATTTAGAGAGGAGCTGAAGAACGCGGTGAAATACGCGCAGAAATGGTTAACTATTTTTTTTTAATCATTGAGCGACCAGCTGGTTTCCGCAGCGGAATTAAATTAATCGCTGTGTTCCTCCATACACTATCCACTGGTATGTAGAACCACGGTTAACAGCTGTGCGCTCTGAAATACGGATGTATTATTGGTGGTATAGTTCACTCGCTGTCTACCCCATCAGATGAAATTTGTTCTTCATCAGATTCCTCTCAAATATGTAAAGCTCGCTTCAGCAGTAATTCACCCAGATAGGCGCGGTGTCGAACTCGGTAACTGTCGGGGACGGTCTAGTCAGTTCACGCCCGTTTTAATTTCATTCTGTCCATTGCGTCTCATTCTTCGTTCTGTTGATGCTCACAGAATTTCACTCCTGATTTGTAATGTTAGCTTGGATCCGTCCCCTTTTCTGCAGCCCCTGCGCTGTTGCAATAGACAATAGACAGTAAACAGTAGGTGCAGGAGTAGGCTATTAGGCGCTTCTAGCCAGCACCGCCATTCACTGTGATCATGGCTGATCATTCACTATCAGTACCCCGTTCCTACCCTCTCCCCATATCCCTTGACCCCGCTATTTATAAGAGCTCTATCTAACTCTCTCTTGAACGCATCCAGAGACTTGGCCTCCACTGCCTTCTGGGGCACAGCATTCCACATATCCATCACTCTCTGGGTGAAAAAGTTCTTCCGCATCTCTGTTCTAAATTGTCTACCCCTTATTCTAGATCTGGTCTCACCCATCAGCAGGAACATGCTTTCTGCCTCCAGTGTGTCCAATCCCTTAATAATCTTATATGTTTCAATCAGATCCCCTCTCATCCTTCTAAATTCCAGTGTATACAAGCCCAGTCGCTCCAATCTTTCAACATATAATAGTTCCACCATTCCGGGAATGAACTTTGTCAACCTACGATTCACTCCCTCGATAGCAAGAATGTCCTTCCTCAAATCTGGAGACCAAAACTGCACAGAATATTCCAGGTGGGGTCTTACCGGGGCCCTGAACAGCTGCAGAAGGACCTCTTTACTCATATACTCAGTTCCTATTGTTATAAAGGCCAGCATGCCATTAGCTTTCTTCATTGCCTGCTGTACCTGCATGCTTGCTTTCATTGACTGATGTGCAACATCACCTAGATCTCGTTGTAATTCCCCTTTTCCTAACTTGACTCCATTTAGATAGTAATCTGTCTTTCTGTTCTTGCCACCAAAGTAGATAACCTCAAATTTATCCACATTAAACTGCATCTGCCATACATCCGCCCAATCATCTAGCCTGTTCAAGACACCCTGCATTCTCATAACATTCTCCTGACATTTCACACTGCCACCCTGCTTTGTGTCATCGGCAAATTTGCTGACGTTACTTTTAATCCCTTCATCTAACTCATTAGTGTATATTGTAAACAGCTGCGGTCCCAGCACCGAACCTTGCGGTACCCCACTGGTCACAGCCTGCCATTCCGAAAGGGACCCGTTAATCGCTACTCTTTGTTTCCTGTCAGCCAGCCAATTTTCAATCCATGTCAGTACTCTGTCCCCAATACCACGTGCCCTAGTTTTGCCCACTAATCTACTATGTGGGACATTATCAAAAGTTTTCTGGAAGTACAGGTACACTAAACTGGCCACTGGCTCTCCCTTGTCTATTTCCATAGTTACATTCCCAAAAAGCTCCTGAAGATTAGTCAAGCATGATTTTCCCTTCATAAATCCATGCTGACTCTGACTGATTCTTCTGTTATCCAAATATGTCGTAATTTCCTCTTTCATTATTGACTCCAGCATCTTTCCCACCACTGACGTCAGGCTAATCGGTCTATAATTCCCTGTTTTCTCTCTACCTTTCTTTAAAAGTGGGACAACATTAGCCACCCTCCAATCAGCAGGAACTTTTCCTGAATCTATAGAACATTGGAAAATGATTACCAATGCGTCCACGATTTCTACAGCCACCTAGAATGGGATGCATCAGGTCCCGGGGACTTATCAGCCTTCAGACTCAGCAGTTTATCCGACTCCGTTTCTTGCCTAATATAAATTTACTTCAGTTCATCCTTTACCCTTGTTCCTTTGACCACTATTACATCTGGGGGATTGTTTGTGTCTTCCCTAGTGAAGACAGATCCGCGTTACCTGTTCAGCTCAGCTGCTATTTCCTTGTTCCCCATAATAAACTCACCCGTTTCTGTCTTTCTTGGCCCAATTTTGGTCTTATTTCCTGATTGTTCCTCTTAGTGACACACACGGTGTTTACAACACAATCTCTCTCAGGATGCCCTCGATTTCACCAGAAACTTCCCCGGTTATTTCTTCCCCGACGCCTCTACTCTGGTTTAGATTAATGAGTTTCACCATGAGGGAAACATGATCGGACTGGAAGAGAGCAGAGACATTAGCGTTTTGTTCTTTTTTTTCAACTGCGTCTCCATCTCCGGGCTGTTCTCACTTTGTCCCTGCGTATCTCCTTCTTTATCTCTGTTGACACCCTAAGGCACCGTGACCATCTGTTTCCTTACTTTTCCCTCTGTTCTCTGTTTTTCCCTGTCCACGCGCCCTGTCCCGGACTGACCAAAATAAATCACATTGCAGTATGTTGGAAAATATATTGACACTGATAATAAATATACTGAAAACATTAAAGAACTTGCAAAGCCACGGCAAAATGTTCCTTGGTTCTCACTCTCTCTCTCTCTCTCTCTCTCTCTCTCTCTCTCTCTCTCTCTCTCTCTGCTCTCTGTCTAATTGAACTAATTGAAAGTGTAATCGATATTTTTGGGAAAAAGAAAGGATGATACTGGAAATCCGAATTCAGTATAAACTACTGGAAACTCTCTGCTTGTAAGGTACGGTTCGGTTAAAATATTTATTAATATTTCAGTCATCTATGCTTATCGTTCATCGTTAATTGTACATTGATTGTGTGACGCAGAATTACTTTAAATAATGTTCTACCGCTTTAGGACGGAACATTACTCACTCTGTTCCATTCCCAGTTCCGTTTCACTGATGCCTGTCCTGCAACCAATCAGCTCATACAACAACAGTGATTATTCTTGCTCGAGGTTTGACGGAAGTAAGACTTGACAGGACAGGTAACTTTTCGAGCGCCAATTAGATTGATGCGCCACGCGGCAGTTATTAGTAACTAAACACTTCATCACAAATATCGTTTCCAATGATACGTAAGGATTATGTCCCATCCCCGGCACCCCGTGAACACAATAACAGTTCGAATCCCAAGGGACTTCATTCCAGTGTGACCCTCAGGCTCGTCCATCACGTGCACGTCTGGGACTAAACGACATCTGGTTCCACCAAACTGAGAACTCGTTTGCGTGGATGCTGCGGGATGAGCTGCCCAGCTACAAATCCGCTCCGCAAAATATCAAACTCCACACAATATGCGGTTAAACGATTGTTTTTTATAATTCTTAATTTAACTATACGTTTAGTAAAGAAACAAAATAAAGATAAAGGCCTATTCTCATGGCGCAGTCTTTTGCGCATCGCTGGAACTCAGATTTGTTCAGCTTCTCCGAGCGTCTCCGAATTTCGGACCTTCGCTCCTCATTCCACTCCGACCAGTGGACCTCCGACTCTCTCCATCGCTCCCCAACGAAAGGCCGCGAAAACCCAGCTCCCACACACACAAGAAAGACCAGCATTTCCTCACTGACTAACCCAGGCAAACAAAGCCCCGTTATCTCTAGCCATAACCCAAACATTGCTGCTGCAGAGAAACCGTTACATTAGCAGTGAATCATTGCAGAGGGGCCATTACATCAGCAGTGAAACATTGTAGAGAAAGCGTTACATTAGCAGTGAAACATTGCAGAGAAACCGTTACATTAGCAGTGAAACATTGCCGAGGGGCCATTACGTTAGCAGTGAAACCTTACAGCGTGTTACTCCCAATCAAACTGAGTGGTTTCGTGAGTACAAATAACTGTCTGGCGAGACTAAATGACAAGATCATTGCAGTCCGGGGATGGCAACGACCTGGGGTTGACTTCGTTGTGTGAATGCAGCGCATGTTCTTCTGTTGTTGACTGCTATCTACGCCCAATCACAAACAAGAGAAAATCTGCAGATGCTGGAAATCAGAGTAATAAACACAAAGTCCAGGAGGAACTCAGCAGATCAGGCAGCATGGATGTAAAAGAGTGAACCCTCGACGTTTCGGACCTAGACCCTTCATCAGGGTGATTCCATACAATAGGATTGGACATTTCCACCATAACAGTGTCGGCGACAGCTCTTAGAGAACGAGGCATGCCTCTGGCAAATGAGGGAAATTGTACAGAATATGCAATGGGCCGTCTGAGGTCTCCATGTCGTTGTGTTAAGTTTCCACTTGCTGTTCATTCATCAATAATTGGAAAGGAACTGGATAGTCAGATATACCTAAAGGACGGGCCGTTGAAATAGGGGTGTTCAGAGAATTAAAGGCTGTGTTCATTCCCTGAGTCCATTGTATTTCGACAGACATGATCGGTAATGAGGCTTCACGAAGAGGAGGCTCAATCATTCGATATGCAGGAATCCAATGTCTAAATTAATCGACCATTCCCAAAACGGGAAGCATTTCAGTCCGGGTGGGGGGACGTGGTACATTAATAAAAGCTGCAGTTCGTTCTTCGGCAAGTTGGTCAGTTCCTTGAGTAAGCATGTGTCCCAAATACTGTACAGTGGTCTGGCAAAGCTGCAGATATTGAGGGATACTTTGTGTGCATTTTTAGCCAGGTTTTACAGCAAAGCAATTAAACGGGGCGGGAAAGAGAATAAGCAGATATTCAGCACCCTGGAAAATTCTACCTACCCCTGGCAACCGGAGGGCGCTAAAATCTCGTGTGACTGCTGCGGCATAAACCGAGGGTCTCTCAGTTTACCCATGATGCAACCTGGTCCGAGTTCACTGTCCACCACTGTCAGTGAAAGCAAACAAATACTGACTCTCCTTGTGTAATGGGATGGAGAAAAATGCAGAACAGGGTATGTGGCAGAAAAAGATATTGAGATGAGACAGGAATATGCAGAGAATGACATCAGTATTGGGTACAACAGGAGGATGAGGTACAACTACCTTGTTAATAGCCCTTAAGCATTGCAAAAAATAAATCACTCATTATCACCACCTGGTTTCGGAATTAGTGAAGCAGGAACAATGCGGGGACTGCAGGATGGCAGCAGCACTTCCTGATCCAAAGGTGCTTTTTTGACAGGTTTCATATCTACTCACCGTCTGCGGTGACAAATGATATTGTCGTATTGACGGTAGAATAGCATTGGTCTTCAAATGTACCGTGTGGCGGGGCGGAATGTATAGGTTCCACTTGACTTTCTGTGTGTCGCCCACAGTGAGGGAGGCACCTGCCAGAGCAGGAAGGATCAATATGTTCCGGTATATCCGGGGTGGAGGCGGGAGGGGGAGAACAGATCATACTTTGTTTTAACGATGAAGAAGCAAATATTGTGCAACCGTCCTGAGCCGAATGATGCTGTCGGGTAGCATTAGTATTAGACGGAGTTATACACTGGGTCCGAATTAAGTCTGAAGCGCGGGTCCCTGTAGTTCAGGGGGTTGCGGGGAGTTTGATGACGATAGTGACATGAGGGTTTAGGTTTGCCAATTTAAATCGCTCATTCCGTTGTTCACTCAAAAAAAAACACTTCTGCCACTTTGTCCTCTGGACCATAATAGTTCCGTATGGTTAAGGAAGAGTTTCTGCTCTGTTGAGCACGGAAAAGAGCTTTTGGTGATAGCTCGGCTGAGATGTTTCAGTGTATCGGGCGGTGTAATGGGAATACATCAGGCGTTGGCAGGTCAGAATCAGCTGTCGTAGATAGTGAAGCGTTGTTGGGCAGTTTAACAGTGTCTGTACTATGTGAACGGTAGCACAGAGTTGTTCTGCAACTCGACTCCATCGTGTATCAGGGAAACGGGAAATGAAGTCAGTTATATTGTCTCCTGCTTTTTGCCTGCATCTGGTTCCCTCTCCAAAATCACTCTGCTGACGGACTGCCACACTCGGCAGCCGAGCACGGTCACCTTTAACCATGTCCCCATGGTGACGTTATATCCGACATTGTCGTTTCTCCCTCCATCCCTCTGGGGAATCCAAACTCGCTTTGTATTGCAGGCCAAGTGGGTTCCGCACACTTTTCAGAAAATCCACAGAAAAGGGGTTACAAATGTCACAGAATTGTCCCCTAGCCCGAACTCCAGAAACAGTCCACAGCCCGAATACCGCGGAGGTGCCAATCATAATTTTTTTTTTGGATATTGTGTAACTGGATCGAGTTCTGATTTCACTTCTTTTTCTTTCTCCCCGTTTCGTGTTCTAATACGCAAATTATAGTCGTCCCATTTTTCAGTCCCCTCGACCTGTGCAGAAGCGACCTGAAAAAATAGGCTCACCTTTCCTTCGATGTCTTGCCGCTTGTTCCCCTCCTGCTCCTCTGCTTCGGTTGCCTGAGTGTTATAAGGCAGGGTCGGGATGTTTGATTCTGTCGTATAGCTTCTGCTAACAATAAATCTTTATCCAGACCTGAAACCGGCCTGGGCTCAGGCTCTCTAGGTGAGGATAGAAGAATTGAGACGCCTCCCCTTTCTTTTGTTTGGACTCCGTTTGGTCAGTCAGTCTATTATTATCTGTCACGAATTTTCTTGTCGCTTTTGTACCTCCATCACTTATCCAATCCTTTCTTCCCGGCCGTGGCCCAGGTTCAGGAAGGCTCAAACCGGATCGAACTCGAAGTTGCCTTTCCGACCCTCAGATACTCCATCGTTCGGCCTCCTTTTGTAGGAATCCTCCTCAACTACGCCCAGGGTATAAATTGTTTTAATATAAAGTTCAATACCAGACGTCAATTGGCGAATCTTTTATTTCATTATGCTATTATAGAGAGTCCACATGTGTGGAACTCTGAGATACAAGCAAAAGACTTGTCTTTATGTTTAGTAGCAAAGAGCGTGCCAGACCTTCCCAGAACAGTGGAATTAGTTCATAATGCTGTTTTCTTGATCTGTAGCTCATCCGATTGCATACACTTCATTTGTACAGCGGTGTTATCGTTCTGAGGAGTAGTAGTGCCAAGCACGATATTCTGGTGGAAAACACAGAAGTCCGCAATGTCACTAAGCTACAGAGACGTTCAGCCCTGTAACATATATATTCGGAAATTTCATCCACGGGGAAGGAAGTTGGAGGTCAGCGAGAGAGGGAAGGTGATGGTTGAGGAGTAGGCATGGGGAAGGAGTAGAAAGTGGGAGAGACAGAGATTAGGCAGAAAGCGAGTGTGAAGAGAGAGAGAGATCTGGGGTTGGAAAACTGGGAAGAGGAAGAACCTGGGAGAGATCGACTGTAGGGCAGAGTGCAGACGGGAAAACAATGAGGAAAAGATCGGGAGAGAGGGATATTTGGAAGAGAGCGATGCCAAGGTTATGAGAGAGATTTCGAATGGGTAGAGAGATCTGAGAGGGGGAGGGGCCGAGGATAGGATTGAGGAGACACCGGTGGATGGAGGACAGAGACAGGAACGGTATCGAGATGGTGAGTGAACGAGTTGGGAAATAGACACTGTGAAGAGAGGGCACTCAGTGTGCGGCGCGATGGGTAATAGAGCCTGTTAAAGAGAGAGACGGGGTGTAGCGAAAGAGACTGGTCCAAGAATGGGACAGGGGCTGGGCAGAGAAAGGCTCCGTAGCAGGGATGCCTGGGAAGAGGGTGTGTGGGGAAGTATGTCAAAATCCAGAAAAAAAATGGACAGTGAGGAGCTAGAGGGCTTTCCTTCACGCTTTGCATTTTGGGATTGTTGTTCCCCCATTGTAAAGTGCTGCCGAAACATACAATCCTTCCCGTCTCGGTGACTCTTTCCCTCGACCCCTCTCCTTCCAACTCGCATCCACAATCTGCCTCCCTCCAAGCCTTCTTCGCCACCATTACTTTCCCTTTCTGTCTGAACTCCAACCTCCCTGCACGTGGATGAAATTTCCGAATATAAGTTTTACAGGGCTGTATGTTGCTGTAGCTCAGTGACATTGTGGACTTTCCAGGCGAATATCGTGCTTAGCACTGCTACTCCTTCGAACGATAACAGAGCTACACGTGCGATGAGTGTAATCGGATGAGCCACAAATTGCGAGAAGAACATTATTTATTAATTCCACTGTTCTGGGAAGGTCTGGCGCGCTTTTTACTGATAGATATAAAGACAAGCTTTCCAATTGTACCTTGAAGTTCCACACACGCGGGACTCTCCACGACATGAAAGATTCGCCAATTGAAGTCTGGCACTGAATTTGATTTTAAAACATTTTTTGGCAAATTGGCGTAGTCGAGCAGGATTTCGAGATAACCGTCGAACGATAGATAAATTGAGGGCAGCAAAGGCAAGAACGAGTTCGCCATGACCCTGGCCCATGACCGTGTGGAAAGGAGGGGATCGGCGAGACGAGGTAGGAAAGACGGCAGCGTTATGTGAAGTGTTGTGTGAAATAAGGAAGTCCGGCTCCGGATCCTAGACCCAGCTGAGCTTTTCTCCGATTAGCAAATAAAAGTAATAAATATAAATAAGACGTCAAGAGGCGAACGGAACGAAATTTCATTTGCGCTTGTGTTGAGACTGACTGTCCTTCTGTTGCAGGAGCAGGTAAGTGGGTTTAAGTAGGATGGAAAATAGTAAGAGTAAAGTTGATCAGGAATGCGGGGGAGAGAGTTCCCTGTAAAGTCAAAGATGAAAACCAGGTAAGTAGATTGAAGGAAGATGGTGAGTAATGATAGTAAAGTTTATGAGTGAAATGCGGGGAGAGTTTTCTCTGTAAAGGTAAAGAAGAAACCGAGAAAGAAACACGATAAGTTTGAACTAGTAAAGAAATCCCTGGGAGATCCGCTGACGCCGCCAACTTCCTCTGCTGATAAGGTCTCGTTGGAAAGTGGACATAGTAGATATGTGATACACACAAAATGCTGGTGGAACACAGCAGGCCAGCCGGCATCTACAGGGAGAAGCACTGTCGACGTTTCGGACCGAGACCCTTGGTCAGACTAACTGAAAGGAAAGCTAGTAAGAGATTTGAAAGTAGGACGGGGAGGGGGAAATACGAAATGACAGGAGAAGACGGGGGAGGGTTGAAGCAATGAGCTAGAAAGGTGATTAGCAAAAGGAGCTTCTTCAGCTATCATTTCGCATCTTCCCCTCCCCCTCCTACTTTCAAATCTCTTAATATCTTTCCTTTCAGATGGTCCTGACGAAGGGTCTCGGCCCAAAACGTCGACAGTAATTCTCCCTATAAATGCTGCCTGGCCTGCTGTGTTCCAAAAGTATTTTGTGCGCGTTGCTTGCATTTCCAGCATCTGTAGATTTCCTCGTGTTTGTATTGTAGGTATGTGATCCCTTTTAGAAGTAGCATGTGCGGTTGGACACAAGGGCGGTGGCACTATCGAGGCCTTTTGAGATAAAGAAAACTAAATATTTTAAACAAGAAACTTCTAGCGGAGACGGAGACCCTACGTGGGATTATGATGATATAATTACGTGTTTTGATTTATACAACCTTGTTTATTTGTGCGTGGCTCATCGGAGGTTGCTGTCCTCTCTTTCATAAGTGGTTGTCTGTTGTGTGTGTTGTGTGTGTGTGTGCTGTGCTTTACACCCCGGTTCGGAGAAACGTTGTCGTGTTTGTCGGTTAAATAACAGTTGTTAAATAAGTGTGTTGTTAAATAACAGTCAAGTCGACTTGAGTTGAATAAGTGCTGGAGGTTGCTGCGCGACACCAACCTACGAAACAACAACAACAATAGACTGACTGTCCAAACCACGTCCAAACAAAAGAAAGATGAGGAATCTCAAAGTCTCTATCCTCACCTGGTCAGCCTGTGCCCAGGCCGGTATCAGGTCTGGGCAAAGTTTTCATGTCAGCAGAAGCTACATGACAGAATCAAACACCCCGAACCCGCCTGATAACGCTCAGGCAACCGAAGCAGAGGGGCAGAAAAGATGAGCCCATTTTTAGGACCGGTTCTGAACCGTCGATGGGTCTTAAAAAAGGGACATGACTATAGTTTGCGTATTGGAACAGGAAACGGTGAGAAATAAAAATAAGCGAATTCAGAACTCGATCCTGTTACATCATGTCCAAAAGATTATGATTAGCACCACCGCAGTAATTGGGCTATAGACCCCGTCTGAAGTTCGGTCTATGGGACAAATTTGTGAAATTTATAACTCCGTGTCTGGAACTGTTCAAATGTTCTGAAAAATGGTGTGCGGAACCCACTTGGCCTGAAATACAACGAACGTTTGAATTCCCCAGGGGAAGCGGGGGGGGGGGGGGGGTTGGTAATGATGGATATTCAGTTACTATGGAGACGTCGTTAAAGGGGAACGTGCTCGACTGCCCGTGTGGGGCAATCGGTCAGCATAGTGATTTTGGAGAGGGAACCAAGTGTAGGTAAAAATCAGGAGACAATATAACTGACTTCATTTCCCGTTTCCCTGACACATGGTAGACTTGCACAACAACTCGACGCTGCCGTACACAGAATTGGAAATTCACTTGGACTAAGATGTTAACCGATGGCAGCTTATCCTGACAGGCCGACCTCTGAAGCATTTCCATCGCACCGCCCGATACACTGAAACATCTGAGCCGAGCAATCACCAGAAGCTCCTTTCCGTGACTAAAAGAGCAGAAACTCTATCTGTAAATGAATACATCTATTACGGTCCAAAGGACAAAGCGACAGAAGGGTTTTCGTTCGAATATCAGAATGACCGATTTAAACTGCCGAACCTAACCCCTCATGTCACCATAACCATCAAACCCCCTGCACCTCCTGAACTACTCGGACCCGCGCTTCAGACTTTACAGGAGTTAAACCGCACACACTGTATAACTCCGCGTAATACTAACGCTTCTGGACAACTTCATTCCGCTCAGGCTGGGTGTATAATATTTCCTTCTTCATCGTTGAAAGAAAGTTTGACCTGTTTGCTCCGCCCGCTTTGCCTGAGTATGTCGTACTCGTGTTGCTTTCGCAGGTACCTCCCTCCCAGTGGGCGATAAACAAAAATCACGAGGGACGTACATTCCGCCCCAGCACACGAAGGCCGATGCTATTCTACCCTCGACACGGCAACATGATTTGCCACTGGAGGCAATGGAAGGCATGAATCCTGTCGTAAAACACTTTTCGATTAGGAAGGGTTTGTACCAACTTGCAGTCCCTGGAATTCTCTTATTTTACCAGTTCCGAATCCAGGTCGTGATAATGAGTGACTTTTTTTTTTGCAATACTTAAGGGCGATTAGAAAGATAGCATGCCAAGGGTTTACTAATGGTAATTTATCAGAACGACACCGGGGCCGCAGACAAGCCAGTGCACAGTGCTCTGCACAGTTATCAGCAGTTGTAAGAGGCATGTCTGGGTGTCTAACATCTGTCGCCGACACTACAATTAAAAAACATAGAACACAGAAACTTACAGCACATTACAGGCCCTTCAGCCCAGAATGTTGTGCCCACCATGACACCCAATCTAGAAACTGCCTTGGATTTCCCTGTTGCACAGACTTCTACTTTTCAAAGCCCTGTACATGTCTGAGAGGCTCTTAAAGAACCTATTGTATTCGCTTCCATCACCGGCGCTGGCAGTGTACTCCATGCACCCAACACTCTCTGTGCGCCTGTAGATGTTCTCCAGTTTGCGATTGGACTTGGACAACAGGCAACAAGATAAGAACCTGCGCTGCCTAAACGAGACAAAATTAACCCGAGCTCATTACCAACACCGGAATGCGATGCTCTTGTCATTTAATCTTGTCAGGCAATTATGTTGTAGTCCTTAAGCCACTCAATCTGATTGGGAGTTCAATTGGCCAAGACTAGAATGACGTCGCTTGGGATTCACGCTGCTTTTGTGTTCACGGTGGCCGGAGATTGGACAAAATCCTGACGGATCACTGGAACCACTACTTATGATAAAGCGTTGAGTTGTTTATACCTGGCCCGAGGTGCATAAACCTATTCTGCTCTCGAAAAGATATCTGTGGTGTCGACTCTTATCTCCGTCATCGCCGGGCGAGGAGAATCACCGGTGTTGTGTAACGCTGATCGGTGGCAGGACAGACATCAGTGAGACGTAGCTGGAAATGCAACAGAGTGTGTAATACTCCGTCAGAAATCGGTACAGCATCCGTTAAAGTAATTTTAATTCGGATTTCCAGTATCATTCTTTTATTTTTCATCAATCGACAAATCTTCCAGGTAGAGATTAGTTAGTTGGAGAGAGAAAAAAAATAAACAAATAACTTTTTTTTTCCGGTGGCTCTGGAAGTTGATTAAATTTCAGCGTATATTGATGATCAATATAAATATATTTTCCTGCAATGAGAGTACTTTGCTCAGTACACGACCGGACAGAAGATGTGGTCAGAGAGAAACAGAGAACAGAGGGAAGCAGAGGGAAAGAATCAGACTGACGGGGCCTCGGGATGTGAACAGAGATAAAGCCGGAGAAATGCGGGGACAACGAGGGAGCAGGTCGGAGATGGAGATGGAGTTGAAAAAGATGGAAAAGAACGCATGCAGGCTATGTTCCAGCCCGATCATGTCTCCCTTACGGTGAAACTCACTAGTCTGCAATGAGATTAAATTCTGTTCAGAACGGGACCGGACGCACGGACAGAGAGAAACAGGGACTAGAGGAAATAGTTTTCACGGGACCTCAAGAGGTGAACGGAGATAAAGAGGCAGATAGGAAAGGACAAAACTGAGCAGTCCGGAGATAGAAAAGGACTTCGAAAAGTAAAGAAATACACATATACACACACACACACACACACACACACACGACTCCGCTATGTCTCAGTCTGATCCCGTTCCCCTCACCGGCGGGGGGGGGGGGGAGGAGTGAGCGAGGACAACGTGAGAGATATTGGCAGTAAAACACCGTGAGCGTCACTGAAAAAGATGAATCGGAAACAACGGAGAGAATGGAGAAAAGGGAGAGGATTCTTCCTAACTGGACCAACCCAGAGTAAAACACTGTCAGATGTAATGGAGATTATTAAAATAAAACCGGCGGGATCTGACGATAGACCCTCCATCGGAGTGAATTACAGCTGAGGTGACCGCTACATATTACATATTTGATGAAGGACACATTTCACCTGTACGGGGTAAACAGCGAGTGAAATATATTATCACAAAACGCATGCGCATTTCAGAGCGCTTAGTTGTTACCCGTGGTTCCACATATCGGCAAGTGGATAGATTATGGAGGAAACATGGTGTTTGACTGAAATCTCCGGCAGAAACAAACGAGTTGCTCTATGATTTAAGGAATTTGGTTAACAGTTCCAGCGGGTATTTCACCGCGTTCTTCAGCTCCTCTCTGAACTTGCTCTGAGTCACGGCGTAAATACATGTGTTGGTGCAGGAGCTGAGGATCTGCAGCATCGTCGCCGTGGATTCTGCGATATAAATCGGATCAGTGTCCGTGTAACGAGGGATGTTTGCAATCAGCACGTAGAGATCAAAAACCAGCAGAGTTAACCACAGAAATATAAAACTACCGGTTATACTGAATAGTAAAACGACCGATTTCCTTCGGTTCTCCATCTCCGGGTCCTTGTCATTCTTCCCGTTGCTGCGGCCCCGGAGGCCCATCCGGACTTTATTAGCGGACAAAATTCGTCTAACTGTCAGAGCATTGAACAATAAAACCAGAACAAACGGGAGACAAGGCATGAAAACGCGATGTATCATGCGAAGTGCGGCCCACGAGGGAGACGTATAGAAACTCACTTTGGTGACACAGCCATAGAAAACTCCATCAATAATCACCAAAGGCTCCAATGTAAAGTAGAAAGAGACACTTTCCAAACAGCCCAGAACACTCACTGTCCCGATAACCACAGCCGCCGTTCTTTCGGTACAATATTTAGTTTTCAGCTTTTCACAACAAATGGCCACAAATCTGTCACAGGTGAACGCGACTGTCAGCCAGACAGAGACCCCGGTGCTTCCTATGAGCAGGCAACGAACAACCCTGCAAACGGGAGTCCAATAGAGGAAGGAAGACGGAAAGTATATGAGAACAGTCCACTTCAGCAGAGGGTCAGAGATAACGACCAGGAGATCGGCCGCTGCCATTCCCAGCAGGTAGCGAGTGATGCATTTGGAGAGACCGCACTTTCCTCGGGACAGGATAACAATCGCCACCAGGTTAACTGCAAGATGTAGGGAAAAGAGCAGAGAAATTACTGACCTGTCAGGGCAATAGAGCAAAATTATTATTATACGCCTTCATCTTGTGTTTTTACTCTACTACAAATGTTGGATACTGCACCCAGAACATATGAACCCGCTGACAGTGTGCAATATCGGCGTGACAGAGAACTCTCCGCGAGTTTTGTAAATGGGTTCAATATGGGGGAATTCCCAAAACGGACTAGATGACAGCTGGTTAAACGCTTCCTGGCCGCAGTAACGAATGGGTATGATATACCAACGTCACTGGTCTGAGCATCACAGGAATGAAATTAAATCCACATCGGCGGTTCACTCTGCTCATATTTCTAACATAAATGAGCCATTCGCGTTGTTCCATTACCCAGTCAAAAAATTCACAGTCGATTTATACGGAGAAAACAGAAGGTCGGCTGGCTCCCACGGATGCAGTGTAGCCCGGTGTCCTCCTGTGCAGACATTTAGATTCACAATTATTTGATGACATCGAGACAGCGGAGAGGATTTCAGTCAAAGGCAGCATCTCGGCTCCAGTATGGAGCGCTTCCTGCTGCGAAAGCAATGGGATTAATATTGTCAGCGCCTTCCGCCCATGACTGAAAAGCGTGGACTGGGCAGGTGGCTGTGGAAACAAGTAGCGAGAGAAACACTTCGGAATATCGGAATTAACTCTCAGTTTCTGCCGTTTACAGGAGGGACAGCGGCTTACCAGGTATTCCAACGGCTGAAATAACAGGGTAGTAAATGTCTTCTATCCGCCAGATTACTGGATATCCCATTTGAGTGACGCAGTGAACGCTATTGCTCTGAATTCCACAGCTCGACAGGACACTCTGGGCTGACGTACTGCAACAGGCTCTGATTTATACAGGGGATCGATCTCTAGTGACAAGGTCCCACCTCCCACCATTGTTACTGAACAAACAAATTACATCACCGGCAGTGTCTCAGGTGAAAATGATGTGGGGATGGAACAGTAACACGTCAGTATCATTGGCATTAACTCAGTCAGCTCCCTCTGTGTAATTAGAGCAAAATATGTAATGAAACCATTAAGTGAGCAATGAGCGGCTCTATTTCCAACATTCCACAGTTCTATTGACAGCGGTAACGACTGTTCCCATTTTACAAATTGAAACTTTCACTCTGATTCTCTTTCCACAAGCATTCCGGAATCGCTGCTTCCAGCATTTTCAGCAATTTTCAGTGTCAGGCCTGGTATTACATCTATAATTAGATCCGGCTTCCCATCAGTTTGGATCCAGGGACACATGAAATCCCCTCCCAGTCTCCTCCAGCAGACTTTCATTTTATTTTTACACAGCAGCTCCATTTTGAACGTTCTGTCAACAAACCCACCGCACCCCGTCCCATTATGTGCCATCAGATATAAAACATCCCCGCTGTGTACAGAGACAGACTGTCCAGTTCCCCATCCGACACCAAACCCACTCCACCCCGTCCCACTATGTGCCCTCAGATATAAAACATACCCGCTGTGTACAGAGACACCCTGTCCAGTTCTCCATCAGACACCAAACCCTCTCCAGACAGTCCCACTATGTGCCCTCAGATATAAAACATACCCGCTGTGTACAGAGACACCCTGTCCAGTTCCCCATCAGACACCAAACCCGCCCCACCCCGTCCCAGTATGTGCCATCAGTTATAAAACGTACCCGCTGTGTACAGAGACACTCTGTCCAGATCCCCATCAGACACCAAATCCACCCCACCCCGCCCCACTATGTGCCATCAGATATAAAATATAACCGCTGTGTACAGAGACACTCTGTCCAGTTCCCCATCAGACACCAAATCCACTCCACCCCGGCCCAGAATGTGCCATCAGATTTAAAACATATCCGCTGAGTACAGAGACACCCTGTCCAGTTCCCCATCAAACACGAAACCCACTCCACCCCGTTCCACTATGTGCCATCAGATATAAAACATACCCGCTGTGTACAGAGACACCCTGTCCAGTTCCCCATCAGTCACCAAACCCTACCCACCCCGTCTCACTATGTGCCATCATATATAAAACATACCCGGTGTGTACAGAGACACCCTGTCCATTTCTCCATCAGACACCAAACCCACCCCACCCCGTCCCACTATGTACCATCAGATATAAAAAATACCGCTGTGTACAAAGACACCCTGTCCAGTTCCCCATCAGACACCAAACCAACGACACCCCGACCCACTATGTGCCATCAGATATAAAACTTACCCGGTGTGTACAGAGACATCCCTTCTAGTTCCCCATCAGACACCAAATCCACCCCACCCCGTCCCACTATGTGCCAACAGATATAAAACATACCCGCTGTGTACAGAGACACTTTGTCCAGTTCTTCATCAGACACCAAACCCGCCGCACCCCATCCTACTATGTGTCATCAGGTATACAACATATCCGCTCTGTCCTGAGACACACTGTCCATTTCCCCATCAGACACCAAACCCTCTCCACACAGTCCCACTATGTGCCATCAGATATAAAACATACCCGCTGTGCACAGATACACTCTGTCCAGTTCCCCATCAGACATCAAACCCACCCCACCCCGTCCCACTATGTGCCATCAGATATAAAACATACCCGCTGTGTACAGAGACAACCTGTCCAGGTCTTCATCAGACACAAAACCCAACCCATCCGGTCCCACTGCGTGCCATCAGATATAAAAGATACCCTCTGTATATTGAAACATCCTGTCCAGTTCCCCATCAGACACCAAACCCTCTCCACACAGTCCCACTATATGCCATCAGATATAAAACATACCAGCTATGTACAGAGACAGCCTGTCCAGTTCCCCATCAGACACCAAACCCTCTCCGGACAGTCCCACTATGTGCCCTCAGATATAAAACATACCCGCTGTGTACAGAGACACCCTGTCCAGTTCTCCATCAGACACCAAACCCTCTCCAGACAGTCCCACAATGTGCCCTCAGATATAAAACATACCCGCTGTGTACAGAGACACCCTGTCCAGTTCCCCATCAGACGCCAAACCCGCCCCACCCCGTCCCACTATGTGCCATCAGTTATAAAACGTACCCGCTGTGTACAGAGACACTCTGTCCAGATCCCCATCAGACACCAAATCAACCCCACCCCGCCCCACTATGTGCCATCAGATATAAAATATAACCGCTGTGTACAGAGATACTCTGTCCAGTTCCCCATCAGACACCAAATCCACTCCACCCCGGCCCAGTATGTGCCATCAGATATAAAACATATCCGCTGAGTACAGAGACACCCTGTCCAGTTCCCCATCAAACACGAAACCAACTCCACCCCGTTCCACTATGTGCCATCAGATATAAAACATACCCGCTGTGTACAGAGACACCCTGTCCAGTTCCCCATCAGTCACCAAACCCTACCCACCCCGTCTCACTATGTGCCATCATATATAAAACATACCCGGTGTGTACAGAGACACCCTGTCCAGTTCTCCATCAGACACCAAACCCTCTCCACACAGTCCCACTATATGCCATCAGATATAAAACATACCCGCTATGTACAGAGACAGCCTGTCCAGTTCCCCATCAGACACGAAACCCACTCCACCCCGTTCCACTATGTGCCATCAGATATAAAACATACCCGCTGTGTACAGAGACACCCTGTCCAGTTCCCCATCAGTCACCAAACCCTACCCACCCCGTCTCACTATGTGCCATCATATATAAAACATACCCGGTGTGTACAGAGACACCCTGTCCAGTTCTCCATCAGACACCAAACCCACCCCACCCCGTCCCACTATGTACCATCAGATATAAAAAATACCGCTGTGTACAAAGACACCCTGTCCAGTTCCCCATCAGACACCAAACCAACGACACCCCGTCCCACTATGTGCCATCAGATATAAAACTTACCCGGTGTGTACAGAGACATCCCGTCTAGTTCCCCATCAAACACCAAATCCACCCCACCCCGTCCCACTATGTGCCAACAGATATAAAACATACCCGCTGTGTACAGAGACACCCTGTCCAGTTCTCCATCAGACACCAAACCCTCTCCAGACAGTCCCACTATGTGCCCTCAGATATAAAACATACCCGCTGTGTACAGAGACACCCTGTCCAGTTCCCCATCAGACGCCAAACCCGCCCCACCCCGTCCCACTATGTGCCATCAGTTATAAAACGTACCCGCTGTGTACAGAGACACTCTGTCCAGATCCCCATCAGACACCAAATCAACCCCACCCCGCCCCACTATGTGCCATCAGATATAAAATATAACCGCTGTGTACAGAGATACTCTGTCCAGTTCCCCATCAGACACCAAATCCACTCCACCCCGGCCCAGTATGTGCCATCAGATATAAAACATATCCGCTGAGTACAGAGACACCCTGTCCAGTTCCCCATCAAACACGAAACCCACTCCACCCCGTTCCACTATGTGCCATCAGATATAAAACATACCCGCTGTGTACAGAGACACCCTGTCCAGTTCCCCATCAGTCACCAAACCCTACCCACCCCGTCTCACTATGTGCCATCATGTATAAAACATACCCGGTGTGTACAGAGACACCCTGTCCAGTTCTCAATCAGACACCAAACCCTCTCCACACAGTCCCACTATATGCCATCAGATATAAAACATATCCGCTATGTACAGAGACAGCCTGTCCAGTTCCCCATCAGACACCAAACCCTCTCCGGACAGTCCCACTATGTGCCCTCAGATATAAAACATACCCGCTGTGTATAGAGACACCCTGTCCAGTTCCCCATCAGACACCAAACCCGCCCCACCCCGTCCCACTATGTGCCATCAGTTATAAAACGTACCCGCTGTGTACAGAGACACTCTGTCCAGATCCCCATCAGACACCAAATCCACCCCACCCCGCCCCACTATGTGCCATCAGATATAAAATATAACCGCTGTGTACAGAGACACTCTGTCCAGTTCCCCATCAGACACCAAATCCACTCCACCCCGGCCCAGAATGTGCCATCAGATTTAAAACATATCCGCTGAGTACAGAGACACCCTGTCCAGTTCCCCATCAAACACGAAACCCACTCCACCCCGTTCCACTATGTGCCATCAGATATAAAACATATCCGCTGTGTACAGAGACACCCTGTCCAGTTCCCCATCAGTCACCAAACCCTACCCACCCCGTCTCACTATGTGCCATCATATATAAAACATACCCGGTGTGTACAGAGACACCCTGTCCAGTTCTCCATCAGACACCAAACCCACCCCACCCCGTCCCACTATGTACCATCAGATATAAAAAATACCGCTGTGTACAAAGACACCCTGTCCAGTTCCCCATCAGACACCAAACCAACGACACCCCGTCCCACTATGTGCCATCAGATATAAAACTTACCCGGTGTGTACAGAGACATCCCGTCTAGTTCCCCATCAGACACCAAATCCACCCCACCCCGTCCCACTATGTGCCAACAGATATAAAACATACCCGCTGTGTACAGAGACACTTTGTCCAGTTCTTCATCAGACACCAAACCCGCCGCACCCCATCCTACTATGTGTCATCAGATATACAACATATCCGCTCTGTACAGAGACACACTGTCCATTTCCCCATCTGACACCAAACCCTCTCCACACAGTCCCACTATGTGCCATCAGATATAAAACATACCCGCTGTGCACAGAGACACTCTGTCCAGTTCCCCATCAGACACCAAACCCACCCCACCCCGTCCCACTATGTGCCATCAGATATAAAAGATACCCTCTGTATATTGAAACATCCTGTCCAGTTCTCCATCAGCCACCAAACCCTCTCCAGACAGTCCCACTATGGGCCCTCAGATATAAAACATACCCGCTGTGTACAGAGACACCCTGTCCAGTTCCCCATCAGACACCAAACCCGCCCCACCCCGTCCCACTATGTGCCATCAGATATAAAACGTACCCGCTGTGTACAGATACAACCTGTCCAGGTCTTCATCAGACACAAAACCCACCCCACCCGGTCCCACTGCGTGCCATCAGATATAAAAGATACCCTCTGTGTATTGAAACATCCTGTCCAGTTCCCCATCAGACACCGAACCCTCTCCAGATAGTCCCACTATGTGCCATCAGATATAAAACATACCCGCTGTGTACAGAGACACCCTGTCCAGTTCTCCATCAGACACCAAACCCACCCCACCCCGTCCCACTATGTACCATCAGATATAAAAAATACCGCTGTGTACAAAGACACCCTGTCCAGTTCCCCATCAGACACCAAACCAACGACACCCCGTCCCACTATGTGCCATCAGATATAAAACTTACCCGGTGTGTACAGAGACATCCCGTCTAGTTCCCCATCAGACACCAAATCCACCCCACCCCGTCCCACTATGTGCCAACAGATATAAAACATACCCGCTGTGTACAGAGACACTTTGTCCAGTTCTTCATCAGACACCAAACCCGCCGCACCCCATCCTACTATGTGTCATCAGATATACAACATATCCGCTCTGTACAGAGACACACTGTCCATTTCCCCATCAGACACCAAACCCTCTCCAGACAGTCCCACTATGGGCCCTCAGATATAAAACATACCCGCTGTGCACAGAGACACTCTGTCCAGTTCCCCATCAGACACCAAACCCACCCCACCCCGTCCCATTATGTGCCATCAGATATAAAAGATACCCTCTGTATATTGAAACATCCTGTCCAGTTCTCCATCAGCCACCAAACCCTCTCCAGACAGTCCCACTATGGGCCCTCAGATATAAAACATACCCGCTGTGTACAGAGACACCCTGTCCAGTTCCCCATCAGACACCAAACCCGCCCCACCCCGTCCCACTATGTGCCATCAGATATAAAACGTACCCGCTGTGTACAGATACAACCTGTCCAGGTCTTCATCAGACACAAAACCCACCCCACCCGGTCCCACTGCGTGCCATCAGATATAAAAGATACCCTCTGTGTATTGAAACATCCTGTCCAGTTCCCCATCAGACACCGAACCCTCTCCAGATAGTCCCACTATGTGCCATCAGATATAAAACATACCCGCTGTGTACAGAGACACCCTGTCCAGTTCCCCTTCAGACACCAAATCCACCCCACCCCGTCCCACTATGTGCCATCAGATATAAAATATTACCGCTGTGTACTTAGACACTCTGTCCAGATCCCCATCAGACACCAAATCCACCCCACCCCGCCCCACTATGTGCCATCAGATATAAAATATAACCGCTGTGTACAGAGACACTCTGTCCAGTTCCCCATCAGACACCAAATCCACTCCACCCCGGCCCAGTATGTGCCATCAGATATAAAACATATCCGCTGAGTACAGAGGCACCCTGTCCAGTTCCCCATCAAACACGAAACCCACTCCACCCCGTTCCACTATGTGCCATCAGATATAAAACATACCCGCTGTGTACAGAGACACCCTGTCCAGTTCCCCATCAGTCACCAATCCCTACCCACCCCGTCTCACTATGTGCCATCATATATAAAACATACCCGCTGTGTACAGAGACACCCTGTCCAATTCCGCATCAGACACCAAACTGAGAGAACGACAGCAGTGCAGAGACAATCAACCAACGGGAGACATTCAGTCGAATAATATGAAAATGTTAGTTTTCATTTATACTTGATTGTCGCCGGTGAATTGTGGCTCATTTTATATCCACCTGGCTCTAGTGCAATGTGAGAGCATGGGGTTCATTTTGTAGATTGACAGTGTGGGCTTCTGTATGTATCACTATCTGGTTCAGTATGAGATAGTACATTTCATTCTGTATCTGTCCGTCTCTACTGCAGTTTGAAAGTGGGGATTTTGGTTGTCATTCTTTATCTGTTCGTCTCTTCTCGAGCATTACGTGTGTCGTCTCAGTCCTGTACCTGTGAGCCTCTGATTCATTGTGAGCGGGTCTATCTTCCTCATTCTTTCCCGCTGTTCCTCAAATTCAGAAAATACTCTTAAAATAGATTCTTTATTCCCTGAGATATTTTTAGAACAAGTCTCCTGCAGTCGATTTATGTTAAAATTGTGAGAGAGACAGGGCACTGATGAATAATGACGGCTGTATGAAGCAGTACATCCTGTTTAATAGAGTCATGCGGCAAACAGACCATCCGGCCCGGCATTATTCTGCTTGCCACTCTTGGTAACACAGAGAGCCAAGAGAACAGTACTCGATCTGTAAAATTTCTGTGGTTTGACTAAACAATCTCTGAAATGTTGAATGAAAATAAGGAAAATAAATATTTTAATTAATTTAATCAAGTAACTGCATAACTAAATTAGTAAACTGATCGAAATAAAACCCATAGAGGCACCTAGTTTCATGTTTGAGTAGGATTTACTAGGGGCGATTGATAAGTTTGTGGGTTAATGTGGAACCCATTTTGTTAAGGACCATTTTTTTTCAACATGGTCCCTTCCTACATTTACACACTTATTCCAGAGGTCGAGAAGCGTACGGATTCCTTTTTTGTATAAGTTGCCGTCTTGGACCTCCAGAAGTGGTCCATAGCAGGGGTGATTGCTAAGTTCGAAGGAGATGAATTATACAGTTCACCTTACATGCACGTGCATTTCAGCACTTTGAGTGATTATGTAGAAAGTGTGTTAATAACTCATCATAACTCGTTTAAAAATAAATGTACTAGTTTTCCAATGTTGACCTTCTACCTTAGGCCACGAACTTATCAATCACCCCCTGGTGTAGACAGTTCTCTCACAGTTCTTAATGCGTCCTTCACCGTGTATTCTGCACTCTTACGTTTGCCGATTCTGTCACATATTCCTCAATGTGCATCTATCCATGAATTAACTAGAGTTATTTCCCACTCACAAATAATATAATATTCATTTCGATTTACTTATGTCAGCTTCAGACTGCTCTGCAGTATGCCATGCATTTTTCATTGATAAAATTGTGACAGCCTTGTTCCATGCAGCACTGAGAGTTTGTGAGAGGGAATGCGAGTGGAGCTCAAGTTTCACATATGGAGTCATCCAAAGCTACACACTGCAGCACGCGGTTGATGGAAGAATCCTGAGAAATTGGCGTCACTGATTGCGTCATTCATTACGTCACTGCGCAGCCGGGACGTTCCCCTCGTCAGGGACATGATGCGCGGAAGAATTGCTCCTGTGTTGCAGGATACAGTGTCCTATGTTACACCCATCAGTGCAGAAGACCGAGACGAATGGGGGTGAATGGACCGAAGATGATGAACAAACTGATGTCACAACGTGAGCACATCACCTGGACATGTTGGGATCAGGGAACAGCGGAGAACAGGAACAATCCCTGTGACTCACTGCCCCTGCGCTGAACAAGATACCGAATGAGACTAGCTGTGCTTCCGTAAGGTAGATTTGTCTGATCGAAAATGAATATGTCTGAATTTTAAAGCAAATATCAAGATCTGATCGCGCCTAATATTAGAAGTCAATTCCTGATTTCACTACACCTCAAGTTATAAACATACTAGCGATAACTGAACTGAAATTACAGCTAATCTGAACTTTCTTCAGCTTTGTTTTTGGATAGGGCAACGTGAAGCAAAGTGGCACGGCATATTGAGGAATTTCGAGATAAGTTTCCTATTCAGGAAATTGCTAACGTCTGGTTACTAGTTCAATGTTTTTGAAGTGAGATAGCAACTCTGTATTGTACAGTATGTTTCCAGAAATGCCGAATTAAACCAAGGGGCATTTTTACCGTTGTGGCGAGATTCATAATATGCTGCTCTACTGATTGGGATGTGTGTGCAAAGTGATTTGGAATGACATTAAATTGTCCGATTAAGTGGGCACTGTTCACTGTCAGCGCGTCCCTTTAATTTTGAGTTACTACTGGGTAGATAGCCTTAAGAAAAGTTAACTGAATTGAATTGAATATATTTGAAAGGCAGAACTGCTGGGAACAACAACGTTTTCAGGAAGTTCAATTTATTCATGCGCTTGTAGAGCAGGTTTGAATTTATTTTCGGAATGGAAAAACTATTTGACCCTTTCAACTGAGCGGCATAGATAGCTAAAATGTTTCAAAACTGAAATAGCGGGGGAGAGCAGAAGAGCTTTCACCTGCTCTCTGATTCTGGTCTGAGTGACTCCGGTAAATAAATGTATCCGTGCAGATGCTGAAATTCTGAATCACAGAACCCCAAAACTGTATCAAATTTTAGACAAGTAAGGCCGAGCAAAATCATATCTGATCCGTAGACTGGGGCTTCGGTGTTTGCTGAAACTTGGTAGCTTCAGCCAGACAGAACAATAGAGACAATAAGTCTACCAGCAACGTGCTGATACAGTCGGCAAAGCGGAAATTTAACTGAACAGAAATCTCCAAACATGAGAGAATCAGAATGGATGTAGGGATTGGCAGACTCGGCCAGGTCACTCCAAAAGTTTAGATAATGGGCACTTCCACAATGGATCTGTGTGTTTGTAAGACCGGATATTAGGGTGATTTAATGTGGAAGGTAAAATACATTTTACAGAAGAGAAATTACCCGAGCAATCTAATCTATAAAAGAAAAAATGAATGTTTTTCTTCTGAAATAACGGAAGGACAGAACTGCTGGGAGAAGTAACGTTTTCAGGGAGTCCAATTCATCAATATGCTTGTAGAGCAGATCTGATTATATTTCTGAATTGATTAATTATTTGACCCTTTCAACTGAGCGGTACAGGCTTCTAAAATATTTCAAAATTAACACAGCTGGGGAAAGCATAAGAACTTTCACCTGCTCTCTGAATTTTGTCTGGGTCACACCGTAGATAAATGTATTCGTGCAGCTACTGAAATTCTGAATCACAGAACCCCAAAACTGTGCTTGAAAAAGCCGAATGGACGTTTCCAGGTCTATGTAGAGGCATCGCATGAGAATGAAGACCAGAGTGGTTGTCGCCCAACACAGAAGGAAACTCACTGACAGGATGAAGAGCAGAATGATGGATTGTCTCCGACTCTCCATCTCCGAATCTCGCTGTTTCCCGCAATTTCCACGTCCCTTCAGTCCCCTGCGGACTCTGCTCGCCGCCAGTATCTGTCTGACGGTCAGAGCATTGAGGGTCAAAATGAGGAAGAAAGGAAGTAGCGGATTCAATAGACGGTCCACCCAATAAAACCCCTCAAACGATGGCGAGAAAGGCACTACAGGTCTACTGAAACAAATCCAATTACCCCTCACCAACAACGCTATTCTTTCCATATACCTGAAATAAAATGGTATGTTTTTAAAAAAGAAGCCGAGAGATAGTGCGCCCATCTCCATACCCGCAATTCTGGGGGTGAGGATTTTGCTTTAAAAGTAGGCGAGCAAATGGCCACAAAGCGATCGAAAGTGAAAGCGACAGTAAACCACACGGAACAGTCAACGGCTACGTGACACAGGGCGTAGTGGACAAGGCAGAACGAAGCGTTGTCCAGGACTCCGTAATTAAATCGGTATGCTCGACCCATCTGGTAGAACAGGACTTCGATAATCACCACCATTAGATCCGCCGCAGCCATCGCCACCAGGTACCGCGTGACGCATTTGGAGAGACCGCAGTTTCCCCGGCTGAGAATGATGATCGCCACAAGGTTAACTGCAGTGAGACAAAAAAGACCAAAATTAAGAATTTATTAAAAATTCAGCCACATTTTGCGTGGAGATACAACCATGATCTGTTCGCTGGAAGTAAAATCTGTTGTTCATCTCTGCTGGACATTATCAGTGGAAGTAAAGAATAGCTGTGTTTTTGCGGTTTGTTTGAAAGCCTGACCGCAGCACAAAGCGCTTTACAGGAGCACCTGCTGCTTTGTCTCCTCACGTTCACCGATGCAGCAGCGATGAGTAGAGTCCAAGAATGATAGATCACAGAAACGCTCCCTTCGGCCCATATCTCCATGCCGACCGGCACGGCCATCTGAGCTGCTCGCGTTCGTTCGCGTTTGGATCACATCTCTCTAAGGCTTTCGCATTTCTCAAACTGTCCAGATGTATTTTAAATATTGTTAACGACTCTGTATCGCCCATTTCCTTTGTCAGGCTGTTCAATACACAGAGCAACTTCTGTGTGAGAAAACGTCGCTCGGAATCCAGCTACATTTCTGCCCTCTGATCTTAAATCTACCCCCCTTTGTTCACGATTACCCAACCACACGGAGATGAATGACTGTATCTGTACATTATCATAGCTTTATGCATCTTTAATAAGCCATCCGCGAATTGCCTGCCTCAAAGAATAAAATGCCACTCGGCCGAAACTTTCCATGAAACTCAAGCCCTGGAGTTCCGGCAGCATCTTTGTAAATATTCTTTACATTCCGTTCAGCGTACAACTGCCTTTCCCATAACAGGGCGACCAAAACTGTTCACGGAACTCCAAGCGCGGTATCTCCAAGGAGAGGGGTAGTGTAATTGAAGTGCGCATCTACGTTTCTTTCTAGAGGCTTTAGTTATTATTCGATTGCAAGGTCAGATTCTGAAACCAAGATCTCGCACCCCAGCAACCTTCTATCTATTTTCTTTTACTGATTCGGGGACAAACCATTGCTCTGAGCAGAATATTTTTACACGGTTTGCAAAGTGCACGGCACTTTAAATGTACTTTTATATATGTAATATCCATGTGGAACAATGATAAAACACAACACAACACAGGTAAATGCTGTCAGCACCGCTAACAAGGAGTATGCCAAAGTGAAATGTTCCGAATGAACGGCGTTGGTGGTTTCTGTCTTTATTGTGACCATTTTTGACAGTGTTGCAACCTGAAATAATGACAACGCAAATACGTTGAAGCTCAAAAATGTTGCAACGTAAATATGGTACTTTTAGTATTTAGCACATTTATGGATTATATTGTGTAATACAGTTAATTTCACGGCATTTCATAATTATGTTAACGATGATTTCAAAAATAATATTTACGGAGTGACCCATTTCAGTTCTGGCGCAGCTGCGTACCCGCGCAGCTGCGAGGGAACAGTGCTGACACCAAGAAATATAGATCAGAATTTGTGAATGGAAAAACCTAGGAATTGTCCAAGAGTAGAAAATGGATCGTCCTTTAATTGAACAGCTCTGGGAGGGGAAAAATAGAAGGGGAAAAGATTAGTTTCCCTTTCAGAAAGAGGGAAGAGAATTTTTTTTAGTGGAAATGGGTAAATTTCCAGTTGGGCGCTAGACGCTGGAAGATGCGTGCGCGAGTGTTTGAGGAGCGACAAGAGTCTCTGGATCACAGCCGTGGCGGCGGATCGCTTGTGGTGAAATGGAGCCCGACCACACGGCCGCGCCGTTGGAATTCCTGTCTTTAGACGAGTCCCTTTCACCCTTCCCTAACAAGCTGGCCTCGGTGACGAAGCACACGGCACTACCAAGTTGCTGTAAAATCTCATTTGTTTCACAAATGTCCTTTAGGGATGGAGAATATTCGGCTTTATCTGGATCTTATGTGACTGTAGACCCAAGAATCCTGTGTATTGTTACATTAATCCTCAGATTGGGAAAACTGGAGAGCCGGTAATAATATCAGAATTGTCTGTGATGCTCACTTCCCGTGAGTCCGAACAGGAAAAGGGAACAGAATTCCACAAGATGATATCAAAGCTATTTCATGTGCGTATAAGCGCTAATCTACTGCTCACGTGACAGGGTTGGCAGGAATGCGGTCCGCTCATGACGGGAGGTTTCGATAGACATGGACTGTGTGTGTTACGTCCGTGCAGCTCGAGGTCTCACGTCACAACTGAGAAGTCTACGGGCTGTTCCAGTGACAAGTCTGCATGAACCAGGTTAAAGTATTAACAGGGCAGGAGACTGAGAGGAACGAGACGGCATATTTGGGATGTTTAATAAACACCGATTAAAATCACATCAGCTGTAGCTGAGAGCGGCGGGAAGTCTCTGTTTCTGTATAAGTAATCGAAAGGCACTTACCCGGGATACCGACAATTACAATCACTGTGTAATAAATAGCACTCTCTTCAAGCATTGTTAATCCAAGGCTGTTAGTATTTACAGTTCTGTTCGGAATGTTCCCAATTTCTAAATGTCATAAAAGTTGTAAATAGCCAGTAAATGAATTCAAGCAGTTATAACAAAGCCCAGAGAGGAATTTTCTTTTGCGCCTACTGGTTAAAACTCTTCACGGATCACACGTTGTTGGGAGTCCACCGCGTCTGGATGTTTCCGTCCTCAATTTAGCTGAAGCACAGAATGACATTCTTTTATAGACTAATCGGTTACCAGTAATGATAACAATTTGTACATTGACGGGTGGTAATTACTGCTAATTAGCAATTACTTCTCTGATTTAGCGAACCGTAATGCCAATGGGGAATTAACAAGCCTTATTTCATTGAACTGAACGCAACACCAGTCTTGAAACCACAAGAGACGGCCGATGCTGAAATTATAACACCAAATGCGATGTTGTCAAACTACTCCGTGCCCACCTCATCAGCGCTGATTCCACTCTCACATTGAGCACAACCAATAACCAGTTTCTCCTTGGATTGAATTCCGGCAAAATTTTAAAAAAATATTTTCTGTCATCTATAGATTCCATTCCGATTCCTCTCATGGTTGAACATAAAAATGCCTGTGTTATTGGTATTACCTTCGCAGTACCCTGCAAAAATAAATGTAGGACCGACAATTAGGACTACAGCATCACTTAAAGCGATACTAAAAACCATTATTAGCAGACGCACACACACACACACACACACACACACACACACGCACACAGCACACACTCGCACAATACATACACGCACAAACATACTCTCTCTCCCTCACAAACGCGCGCGCACAAACACGCGCACGCAGGCAAATGAACGTCAGTACATGTATTAAATTCTTTATTAAATTCATGTCGTAAATTCTTTGTCGATCTCCCAGTTCATGGCTTTCTCTTCCCAACGCGTTGAACACGATATTTCACGGTGGAGTCAGCTTATCGATTAAGGGTTGAAGAAACAAAGGCGACATTGAAACAGCTTCAAGGCCATGTTGTACAAACAAGAATTATTCACAGCAGAATTAAAGAAGAAGAACAATAAATTAGGAAAAGAGAGTAATAGGCCAGTCTGCCAGTGAGATGATAGGATTGAGCATGCAGTTGACCACAAGGTGAAAATGAAGAGAGGATTAATATGCATTTGGCAAAAATGCTGAAGCAGTGAGAGAAAACGACAGCAGCACAGAGAAACTCGACAAACGCGTTAATGTAAGAGTGTTCGCTTCATTCTCCACCTGCCTGTCGGCGGTATACAGTGGAGGGGGTGTTCATTCTGTGCCTAATATCTCCGGTGCAATGTGACAGTATGGAGATCATTTTATAGATATCAGTCCCTGGTACAGATTAAGAATGTGTGGTTCTATAGTTCTCACTCTCCGGTTTATTGTGAGAGTGTACATATCATATTGTAAATACCAGTCTCTGCTACAGTGTGAGAGTATGGGTTTCATTCTGTATCAGTCAGTCTGTGTTACAGTGGGAGAGTGTGGATTTCATTCTGTATCTGTCAGTCTCTGTTACAGTGTGAGAGTGTGGGGTTCATTCTGTATCTGTCAGTCTCTGTTACAGTGTGAGAGCGTGGATTTCATTCTGTATCTGTCAGTCTCTGCTACAGTGTGAGAGTGTGGATTTCATTCTGTATCTGTCAGTCTCTGTTACAGTGTGAGAGTGTGGGTTTCATTCTGTATCTGTCAGTCTCTGCTACAGTGTGAGAGTGTGGGTTTCATTCTGTATCTGTCCGTTTCTGTTACAGTGTGAGTGTGTGGGTTTCATTCTGTATCTGTCAGTCTCTGTTACAGTGTGAGAGTGTGGGTTTCATTCTGTATCTGTCAGTCTCTGCTACAGTGTGAGAGTGTGGTTTTCATTATGTATCTGCCAGTCTCTGTTACAGTGTGAGAGTGTGGGTTTCATTCTGTATCAGTCAGTCTGTGTTACGGTGTGAGAGCGTGGATTTCATTCTGTATCTGTCAGTCTCTGCTACAGTGTGCGAGTGTGGGTTTCATTTTGCATCTGCTTGTCTCTGCTTGATCGTTAAGTGTTATCGATTGAGTTCTGTACCCGTAACCGACTGACTTAATGGGAGTAGCTGTATTATTTCTCCAACTTTCGCGGTTCCTCAAATCTAGTATCTACTCTTAAACCTGTTGCTGTCTTCATATATAAGTGCGTAAGTAAATTCATGAACTGATAGAAATCGAACGCATAGAGGCAGAATGTTTCATGTTCCAGCGGTGTGTATACAAATAGATTTCCCTCAACTATTTTAATTGCTACCTTCACCATGTATCTCTGCCCTCTTAAGTTTGACAATTCTTTTGCACAATTCTTGAGCGCAACTGTGTGAGTTTTTTCGAGTGATGTCCGACTCGTAAATAATGCAATATTAATTTTGATTCTCTTGTGTGAGCTTCAGACTGGTCTGTATCATGCCTTCCATGTTTTATTGACAAAATAGTTACAGCCTTGTCCTGTGTAGTAGTGAGGAAGTTTGTGATTAGGGTGTGTAGGAATGTCAGGATCCACATTTGTAATAATCGAATGAGGTAGGGGTTATATGGGAGGGAGGGTTCCAGTGTCGGCACAACATTGTGGGCCGAAGGGCCTGTACTGTGCTGTACTGCTCTATGTTCTATGTTCAATGATCCAAATTGTTTCATGCAGAAAAAACACCAGATCCCACTAGGTGCCACCAGTTATAAAACATACCCGCTGTGTACACAGTTCTCCATCAGCCCTGGACGATATCAATGTTTACTTCATTTTGATCCCCAGCTTCCCTGTATAATATTTACTTTCGATTCCGTGATTTTCAGAGCTGTCTACAGTTCCTTCCATCTTTTAAACTACCTTCTCCATATCTGTAGTATCTGTGTGTATGTGTATTTGATTTTGTGTGTTTATTTGTTTGTTCGTGTGTCCATGTGTGCGTGTGAGAGTGTGTATGTGTATATGTATATGCGGTTGTGTGTACTGAAATACCTTTTATACAGTGTATCTTATAAAGTATATGAATACAATTTCCTTTTCGTGCTGTGGAAGTTGAAACGGTAAGGTGACGGACAAAGCCACTGTTGAATCCACCTGACCAACAGTAAGTTGCCTAAATATTGTGGCGTTCAGTTAGCTGTAGGAGTATAATGGTCTGGTAAGGCTTCCATTCACTGTCCTGTGGGTTACGAGAGCAACAACCAACACGTTTGACTCTGGTGTAAATGCCGGCATAATAGTTTCTGACATTTATAGATTCAACTCCGTAAACAGATGTCTTCATCCCCTGCTTTAATATACCAGTGTATCTGGGATTATCTGTGCTGTGCCCTGGTAGAAATAAATACAGGATCTCCACATAAGGTCACACATGATGTAAATTCAATTTAGAAACCATAATACACACAGACACACACACACACATAGACTTTCTCTATCTCACTCGCTCGCATACACTTCCTCCATCTGTCTCTCTATCTCGTCGACACTCTATCCCTCCCCCGTCCTTTTCTCCATCTCTTACTGCGAATGTAGTAAATTATTTACTGATGTCTCTGTTCATGTCTTTCTCTTACGTCACTGAACACGTTAAATAACATATTTTACATCACAGTCTGCAGTTAGATTAAGGGACAGAAAAAAGAGATACGACTTGTGGCAGAAAGCGATATTCAAAGGAGCATGAAAGAAAAATGAACAGTAAATGTAGAACAGAGGGTAATAGCTCAGTCTGCCAGATAGCAGAGGGTTCAGGATGCAGTACGTTTCAAGCAGAAATTGAACAGAAGGTTGAATTGTAATTCACATAAATTACAGAGGAGAGACAGAGAACGACAGCAGTGCAGAGACAATCAACAAACAGGAGCGATTCCATCGCATAACATGTGTGTTCTGGTGCGATGTGAGATTCGGTACAGGGTTCATTTTGTAGAAATCAGTCCCTGGTACAGACTGAGAGTGTGGGTTTCCGCAGGTGTCATTCTCGGGTTCAGTGTGAGAGTGTGGGGTTCATTCTGTATCAGCAGTCTCCGTTACACTGTGAGAGTATGGATTTCATTCTGTATCTTTCAGTCTCTGTTACACTGTGAGAGTGTGGGTTTCATTCTGTATCGGCATTCTCTGTTACACTGTGCGAATGTGGGTTTCATTCTGTATCTGTCAGTCTCTGTTGCACTGTGAGGGTGTGGGTTTCATTCTGTATCAGCAGTCTCTGTTACAGTGTGAGAGTGTGGGTTTCATTCTGTATCTGTCAGTGTCTGTCTCAGTGTGCGAATGTGGGTTTCATTCTGTATCTGTCAGTCTCTGCTGCAGTGTGAGAGTGTGGGTTTCATTCTGTATATGTCAGTCTCTGCTACAGTGTGAGGGTGTGGGTTTCATTCTGTATCTGTCAGTCTCTGTTACAGTGTGAGAGAGTGGGTTTCGTTCTGTATCTGGCAGTCTCTGTCTCAGTGTGCGAATGTGGGTTTCATTCTGTATCTGTCAGTCTCTGTTACACTGTGAGAGTGTGGGTTTCATTCTGTATCTGTCAGTGTCTGTTACAGTGTGAGAGTGTGGATTTCATTCTGTATCTGTCAGTCTCTGTTACAGTGTGAGGGTGTGGGTTTCATTCTGTATCTGTCAGTCTCTGTTACAGTGTGAGAGAGTGGGTTTCGTTCTGTATCTGTCAGTCTCTGTCTCAGTGTGCGAATGTGGGTTTCATTCTGTATCTGTCAGTCTCTGTTACACTGTGAGAGTGTGGGTTTCATTCTGTATCTGTCAGTGTCTGTTACAGTGTGAGAGTGTGGGTTTCATTCTGTATCTGTCAGTCACTGCTACAGTGTTAGAGTGTGGGTTTCATTCTGTATCTGTCAGTCTCTGTTGCACTGTGAGAGTGTGGGTTTCATTCTGTATCAGTCAGTCTCTGTTACAGTGTGAGAGTGTGGGATTCATTCTGTATCTGTCAGTCTCTGTTACACTGTGAGAGTGTGGGTTCATTCTGTATCTGTCAGTCTCTGTTATACTGTGAGAATGTGGGTTTCATTCTGTATCTGTCAGTCTCTGTTTCAGTGTGAGAGTGTGGATTTCATTCTATTTCTGTCAGTCTCTGCTGCAGTGTGAGAGGGTGGGTGTTACGTATTCAGGCCTCAATGAATATATGAGTTAGGCGAGGGTTTATATAACAAATAACACGTTCATTAATCACTGAAAACAAACCCCCCAAAAGTAAATAAACACTAACTTAACCGGAAACAGCTGCTGTGCGGTAGCTCAAACAGTTCTTAAAGCGATGTTGCAAAATCAGTTCTTTAAAGTAGTATTGTCAAAAGTTCGATTTGCTCACAGTTCATTTAAAAGGAGAGACTTTATAAGACGATTTAATTTCTCTTTCACGTCGCTTTACTTCGATCCCCGAAGTCGAACTTTTCCCACGACGATTTTAACGAAACAGCTTAAAGGCACTGACCTTTCCTTTATCACACTGTCCTCAATCTCCTGCTATCCCGCAGAGATTAACACCAGGACAGTCCACGAATTCCTTTCGGATAAGGATTACATAAGGCCGTTTCACCGTCGTAAATAGATTCTCCTCGATCTTTAACTCCCGAACTCCGATCTTCTCTCTCCACTGATTCCTGAAACTAGCAGCATTTTTAAGAACCTGCTGGCAATGACCTTTTAAACTTTAGGCATTAGATAAATCTTCACCCTTCAACTAAACTCCGTTATCACATTAAATCACGCAGTGGCATGAATTCAACTTGCAAAATCCAGCCACGAACTGCTCCTCCTCACAGGGTGGGGTCTTCCTTTTATAACCTGTAAAAAAAAACCTGTCACATGATCTCTACTGGTGGGAATATGACATCGTTCCACCATCACAAGACCATTACCTCAAGTCCAGTATAGCTTCAACCCCAGTCACGTGTCAAGGGTACCACTGTCATGTCACGAGTACGTAACAGTGGGTTTCATTCTGTATCTGTCGGTCTCCGCTACAATGTGAGAGTGTCGGTTTCATTCTATATCCGTCAGTTTCTGCTACAGTGTGAGAGTGTGGGTTTCATTCTGTATCTGTCAGTCTCTGTTATAGTGTGAGATTGTGGAGTTCATTCTGTATGTGTCAGTCTCTGTTACAGTGTGGGAGTGTGGGCTTCATTCTGTATCTGTCAGTCTTTGCTACAGTGTGAGACTGTGGGTTTCATTCTGTATGTGTCAGTCTCTGTTACAGTGTGAGAGTGTGGGCATCATTTAGTATCTGTCAGTCTCTGCTGCAATGTGAGACTGTGGGTTTCATTCTGTGTCTGCCAGTCTCTTTTACACTGTGAGTGTGTGGGTTTCATTCTGTACCTGAGTCTCTGCCACAGTCTGAGAGGTTGGGTTTCAATCTGTATCTGTCAGTCTGTGTTACAGCGTGAGAGTGTGGGTTTCATTCTTTTTCTGTCAGTCTCTATTACTGTGACAGTGTAGGTTTCATTCTTTATCAGTCAGTCTCTGTTCGAGTATTTCGTGTGGCGTCTCAGTCCTGCACCTGTGAGACTCTAATTCAATGTGAGCGGGTCTATTTTTCCTCCTTCTTTCTCGCTGTTCCTCAAATTCAGAAAATACTCTGAAAATAGATATTGCATTCCCAGAGCTATTTTTAGAACAAGAGTCTCCGGCATTTGGTTTATGTTAAAATTGTGAGAAAGACAGTGAACTGATGAATGATCACGGCTGTATGGAGCAGTACATCCTGTTTAATAGAGTCATACGGCAAACAGACCGTTCGGCCCAGCATTACTCGGCATGCGATTCTTGCTAAAAGACATAGAGCCAATGGAACAGCACTCGATCTGTAAAATGGTCCCCTCCTACATTTACACACTTAGTCCAGCGGTCGTGAAGCATCCGGATCCCTTCTTTGTAGAAGTTGCCGTCCTGGACCTCCAGAAGTGGTCCACAGCAGGGGTGATTGATGAGTTCGAAGAAGATGAATTATACAGTTCATGTTACATGCACGTGCATTTCAGCACTTTGAGTGATTATTCAGAAAGTTTGAAGTTAATAACTCATCATAACTCATTGAAAAATAAATGCACCAGGTTTGTAAAGTTGACAGCTTCGACCTCAGGCTACGAACTTATCAATCACCCCCCCCCCCCCGCTATAGACATTTCTCTCACAGTTCTAAATTGCTCCTTCACCGTGTATTCGCAACTCTTATGTTTGCCGATTCTGTCACAGATTCCTCAATGTGCACCAGACCATGAATTATCGAGAGTTACTTTCCACTGATAAATAATATAATATTCATTTCGATTTACATATGACAGCCTCAGACTGCTCTGCAATATGCCATGCATTTTTCATTGATAAAATTGTGACAGCCTTGTTCCGTGCAGCACTGAAAGTGTTTGTGAGTGGGAATGCGCGGGGACATCAAGATTCTCATTTGGATTCATCCAAAGCTGCTCATTGCAGCACGCGGTTGATGGAAGAATCCTGAGAATTTGGCGTCACTGATTACGTCACTGCACAGACGGGAATGTTCCCCCCGTCAGGGACATGATGCGCGGAAGAGTTGCTCCTGTGTTGCCGGATGCAGTGTCCTATATTACACCCATCAGTGCAGAAGACCGAGACGAATGAGGGTGAATGGACTTAAGATGCTGAACAGACTGATATCACAATGTAAACACATGACCTGGACATGTTGGGATCATGGAACAGCAGAGAACATGAACAATCCCTGTGATTCACTGCTCCTCTGCTAAACACGATACCGAATGAGACTAAACTCTGATGACCGTACCTGACCCATCTCCATTCATTCACTGCATTTTCCTGTGCTACGCCAACAACGTCGTAAACAACAATGTATTACCGACTGCCACAATTGACAGATTTCACAGGCACCCAGCATTATCAGTGAAACAAACAAACTTGTCCCGCGCATCTGAGCTACTCTCCTCTCGTGTTAAATACAGAACATCGCCCACTAGATATTTCTACCTTTGTGTGAAAGAATTTAAAACTCTCTAGACATGCGGGGGTTAACCTAATCGCATAGGAATGCTCCTAAAATTTACCTGAGGTCTGAGTTGCAAGTCATAGAATCTAATCCTTGCTAAAGTCTAAACAAGAATGCTACGTCATCATATTGACGTCATGCTCTTATTTGTTGAAAATTTGTCCGAAGTTGAAAGTCACGTTATTATCTAGTACTAATTTCACAGTCAAGCAACGTTATTCTTCAGTGTTTTTAGTTACCTACGCTCGGTCTATATAATGAAGCGGGTCTGCAGGATAAGCAGAGACCCTGAGCACCGTTTTTAGGTGTCCGAGCTCTCCATAATATCATGCAATAAAGTCCTTTCGTCTGAAACAATTCTCTGAGTCGGCCTGATTTAATCTGTCTGCTGCTCCTCAGATTTATCCGCAGCACTTGTCCGCAACGATTCACCTTCTTGGCCTCTCATAACTCTATCAGGTTCTGCCGGATCTCCCCCTCAGCCTCTGTGCCCAGGAAGGGGAGGTAGAGGGACCATCCGACACTCCTCTTTTTGACGGACCGGAAGTGGAAGGAGTGAGCAGTTTCAATTTCATTGGTGTTAACTTCTTTGAGGATCCATCCCGGGCCCAATATATTGATGCAATCTCAAAGAGAACACCACTGTGGCGATTCGTCATTCAGAGTTTAAGAGGAATCTGTCTGTCACGCAGGACTCTCGCACATTTCGACAGATGTACGGTGGAGAGCATTCTAACTGAAAGCATCACCGTCCGCCATGTAGGGGCCACTGCACAGGATCAGAACAGTCTGCTGGAAGATGTTTTCTCAGAAGGCTGCATCATATGCGCTAGCCTCCCAAGCACCCAAGACACCTTCGAAAGACGATGCCTCAAAATGCTGCGTCCATCAGTAAAGAGCTCACCCCACCCACCTCGCTCGCCTAGAGGGCACAGGGGCCCGACCACACACACTCAGCAATCAGATATGAGAATGGAGATCGATCCGCTGATGAAATCTCCCTTTGTATTTTTCCCTTTCGTTCTGCACGATATATTTAATTTATTTCTGTACAGACTGCAGTCATTGTAATTTGTAGCTGTATTATTCTGTAATGCAATGTGCGGTTACCGCATGACGACAAAAGCACGTGACACGCATACGGGTCCTGTCTGACTGCAGCTGTGACAGACGGAATGACCTGAGTGACGGGACCTTTGATGACGACGTTGCTTTTTTGAGGAGGCGCCTCCAGTAGATACTTCTCACTCCGGGAAGCGACGTGATTGTGATGCGTTGGCAGCTTCACTGCTTCCTTGAGCGAGTGGGGAGTGAGGGACATCGGACACTTCGAAGCCCAGAGGCAGAAGCAGGAAGATGTTGGAGCAGGGCAGGGTACTGCTGGACTGTGGCTCCTAATCCTGGTCCCGTCAATTTAGGATAGATGTGGACGTCTCCATCATGTAGCCGAGAATATTCCTGGGAATACTTGGGTAAGGATGCTCAGACGCAGGTTAGACTGGAAAAGCTGTTATTACTCGTTCTGGAGCAGAGAAGCCGAAGAAGTGTACAAAGGCTCTGGTAAATCTAGTCAAAAAGAAAAGAAGAGATGACGAAAGGTTTAAAAAGCTAGGTACTGATAGAGAGCTGGAAGGTTATAAGGCCAGCAGAAAGGAGCTCAAGAAAGAAATTAGGAGAGCTGGATGTGGCCATGAGAAGGCCTTGGCGGGCAGGATTAAGGAAAACCGCAAGGCATTCTACAGGTATGTGAAGTGGAAGAGGATAGGAAGTGAGGGAATAGGACCAATCAAGTGTGACAGTGGAAAAGAGTGTCTAGAACCGGGGGAGATAACAGGGGTACTTAATGAGTACTTCGCTTCAGTATACATTACGGAGAAATGTTCTTGGCAAATGTAGGGAGAACCTACAGCGGACGGAAACGCTTGAGCATGTAGATATTACGGAAGTGGATGTGCCGGAGCTTTGGGAAAGCATCAGTTTGGGTAAGTCACCGTGTATTGCACAGAGCCTACAGCAGCAAAAAATCACTGGATATTGTTCAAAGCCTACAGCAGCAACGTTCCCCATATCATACAACGCTACATCGACGATTGTTGCTGCTCCCTGCATGGTGCTGACCTCCTCGATTTATTCAACATTTTCCAACAACGCTGCTCCATTCATATAAAGTAAATAAAATGGGACGTTTTTGAAGAGAAACCGACAGATACTGCGCCGATTACCAATCCTGCAACTTTGGATATGCAGTACTTCGTTTTAAAGTTAGCGGAGCAAATGGCAACAAAGCGATCGAAAGTGAAAGTGACAGTAAACCACACGGAACAGTCAACGGCCACGTGACACAGGACGTAGTGGACAAGGCAGAACGGAGCGTTGTCCAGGATTCCGCAATGAAATCCGTATGCTCGACCCATCTGGTAGAACAGGACTTCGATAATCACCACCATTAGATCCGCCGCAGCCATCGCCACCAGGGACCGCGTGACACATTTGGAGAGACCGCATTTTCCTCAGCAGAAAATGATGATTGCCACAAGGTTAATTGCAGTGACATAAAAGACCAAAAATTAGAATTAAAAAAAAAATCAAACACATTTTGCGTGGAGATACAGCCATTATCTGTTCGCTTGAAGTAAAATCGTTTGTTCGTCTCTGCTGGACGTTATCAGTGGAAGTAAAGAATACCTGTGTTTTTGCGGTTTGTTTGAATGCCTGACCGCAGCACAAAGCGCTTTACAGGAGCACCTGCTGCATTGTCTACTCATCTTTACCGATGCAGCAGAGATGAGTAGAGTCCAGGAATGATCGAGAACAGAAACGCGCCCTTCGGCCCATAATTCCATGCCGACCGGCACGGCCATCTGAGCTGGTCCCGTCTATTCACGTTTGGATCACATCTCCCTGAGGCTTTCACATTTGTCAAACTGCCCAGGTGTATTTTAAATATTGTTAATGATTCTCTATCGCCCATTTCCTTTGTCAGGCTGTTCAACACACAGAGCTTCTATGTGAGAACACGTCTCTCAGAATCCAACTACATTTCTGCTCTCTGATCGTAATATTACCCCCTTTTTGCTCACGATTGCCGAACCCCTGGGAGATGAATGACAGTATCTCTACATTATTATCCGCCAATCAACTGCCTGAAGGAATGAAATGCCACTCGGCCGAACCTCTCCCTGTAACTCAGGTCCTGGAGACCCTGCAGCATCTTTGTAAATACTGTCTGCACACTTTTCAAGTCAAGTCGCTTTTACTGTCAATTCGACCATAACTGCTAGTACAGTCCATAGTAGAAATGAGACAACGTTTTTCAGGACCATGGTGTTACATGACACAGTACAAAAACTAGACTGAACTACGTAATAAAAAAAACAACACAGAAAAAGCTATACTAGACTACAGACCTACACTGGACTGCATAAAGTGCACAAAACTGTACCGGCATTACAATAAATAATAAACAGGACAGTAGGGCAAAGTGTCAGTCCAGGCTTCGGGTACTGAGGAGTCTGATAGCATGGGGGAAGAAACTGTTACATAGTCTGGTCCTGAAAGCCCGAATGCTTCAGTGCCTTTTCCCGATGGCAGGCGGGAGAAGAGTTTGTATGAGGGGTACATGGGGTCCTTCATAATGCTGTATCCTTTGCAGATACAGCGTGTGATGGTAGGAAGAGAGACCCCGATGATCTTCTCAGCTGACCTAACTATCCGGGGCAGGGTCTTGCGATCCGAGATGGTGCAATTTCCGAACCAGGCAGTGTTGCAGCTGCTCAGGATGCTCTCAATACAACCCCTGTAGAATGTGATAAGGGTGGGGGGAGGGAGATGGACTTTCGTCAGCTTTTGCAAAAAGTAGAGACGCTGCTGGGCTTTCTTTGCTATGGAGCTGGTGCTGAGGACCAGGTGAAATTCTCTGTCAGGTGAACACCAATTTCAGCGTACTTCTGCCTTTCTTATAACAGGGCGAGCAAAACTGTTCACAGAGCTCCAAGCGCGGTATCTCCAAGGAGAGGGGTAGTGTAATTGAAGTGCGTACCTACACTTCTTTCCGAAGGTTTTAGTTACTATTCGATTTCAAGGTCAGATTCTGAAACCAAGATCTCGCACCCCAGCAAACATTCATCTGTTTGATTTTCGGGGACAAACCATTGCTATGACCAGAAAATTGTTACACGGTTTGGAAAGTGTGCAGTACTTTAAATGTTTTTTTTTATCTGTAACATGCATGTCGAACAATGACAAAAGATAACACACAAGTAAACGCTACTAGGCAGTCACCTCTGACTGGGAGTGTTCCGAAGTAAAATGTTCTGACTGAACGGCGTTGGGAGTTCCTGTCTTTATTGTTACCACTTTTGACAGTGTTGTAACTTGCAACAATGACGATTCAACAATGTTGAAGCTCTAAAACGTTTCGATGTAAATGTGGTACATTTAGTATTTAGAACATTTATGGATTATATTCAGTAATACGGTTAATTTCGGTCTATTTCATCGTCATATTAACAAAGATTTGAAAAACAAAATTTACAGAGTGACCCATTTCAGTTCTGGCGCAGCTGCGTACCCGCGCATCTGAGAAGGAACAGCGCTGACACCGAGAAACATAGATCAGAATTTGTGACTGGAAAAACTTGGGAATTGTGAAAGAGTAGAAAACGGACCGTCCTTTAATTGAACAGCGCTGGGAGGGGAAAATAGAAAAGGAAAAGTTGAGTTTACCTTTCAGAAAGATGGAAGAGAAATATTTGGTGGAAATTGGTAAATTTGCAACTGGGCGCTCAGCCGCTGGAAGATGCGTGCGGGAGTTTCTGAGGAGCCACAAGAATCTCTGGATAACAGCCGTGGCGGCGCATCGTTTATCCTGAAATTGAATCCTACCGCACGGCACTGTCTTTAGACGAGTCTCTTTCACTCTTCCCTAACAAGCCGGCCTCGGTGACAAAGCACACGACACTACTGAGTTCCTGTCAATCTTCATTTGTTTCACAAATGTCCTTCAGCGATGGAGAATATTCGCCTTGATCTGGATTTTATGTGACTGGAGACACAAGAATGCTGTGGATTGTTACGTTAATCATCCGATCAGGAAAATTAGAGAGACGGTAATAATATCTGAATTGTCTGTGATGCTCACTTCCCGTGAACCTGAACCAGAAAAGGGAACAGTATTTCACAAGTTGAAATCTAAGCTATTTACTGCCAGTTTAAACTGTATTCTACTGCTCACGTGACAGGGTTGGAAGGAATGCGGTCCGCTCATGACGGGAGGTTTCGATAGACATGGACTGTGTGTGTTACGTCCGTGCAGCTCGAAGTCTCACGTCACAACTGAGAAGACTACGGGCAGTTCCAGTGACAAGTCTGCATGAGCCAAGTTAAAATATTAACACGGCAGGAGATTGAGAGGAACGAGACGGCATTTTTGGGATTTTTAATAAACACCGATTAAAATCACATCAGCAGTAGCTCAGAGCGGCGAGATTTCTGTGCTTTCGTATAAGTAATCGAAAGGCACTTACCCGGGATACCGACAATTACAATCACTGTGTAACAATTAGCACACTCTTCCAGCATTGTTAGTCCAAGGCTGTTAGTACTTGCAATTCTGTTCGGAATATTCACAATTTCTAAATGTCTTAAAAGTTGTAAGTAGCCACTAAGTCAATTCAAACAGATATAACAATGCTCAGAGAGCAAATTTCTTTCACACCTGCAGAGTAAAACTCTGTTGAGAGTCCACCGTGTCTGGATGTTTCCGCCCTCAATCGAGCTGAAGCACAGAATGGCGTACTTTTATAGAATAATCGGTTACTAATGATGAAAACAAATTGTACATTATTACTATTTACTACTAATAATTACTACTAATTAGCAATTATTTCTCTGTTTCAGCGATCCGTAATGCCAATGGGGAAATAACACGCCTTATTTCATGTAACTGAAAACAACACCAGTCTTGAAGCCTCAAGAGACGGCTAACGCTGGGACTACATCACCTTTTCCCAGTAACTCGTTTTATTGTACACGTTCAATACAGCAAAATAATACAGAAAGACATGGCAGAAGTAAAGGCAAACAAATGAGGTAAAAGTAAATGTCACTTTTGCCTAGTAACAAGCCTTATTGCATTTCGTTGTAGCTGTCGTCCCTTTCATCGGTGAAGACACGGTGGATGTAGGAACTGTTTCCAGCGTCACCTCTCTGTGGGAGTGGGGAAGATGTTGTGCAGTGGTGCATTGGGGCCACCCGGTGGTCTGTGTGTCCGGATGTGTTGCTATTGTAGTGGCTGTGAAGCTGGTATTGTGGCGGTGAAAAGTACTCGGGGTGAGCCATCATATTACTCATCATTGCAGATCCCTCTGCAACAGAGTTAGTCAGCTTTTCAATGTTCGTCATTGGTCGGGTCAGACTATCCGTGAACTCCCTGTCAGGTGCCTCCATACGCTCCAGTGTTTGCTTTTTTTAAGTCCTCCTGCGCGAGAGCCAACAGCTGTCCATCGTTTGGCAATTTTCTTTTAAGTTTTTCTAGTCGGACCAAAGCGCACCAAATCCTTCACGGCGAGGGTCGACACCAAACATGTCGCTTGATTTCGGTAAATGTGGCCTGCGCATGCCCAGTAGGAGGAGATTCGCCTGAATAATCATTTTAAAGTGGACGGAGGTACTTTCAAAAACGCGTGGTGTGGACGCCTATCGTTTTTACGCGAAACCGGCGTTTTCAAAATTATCCGGTATAATGCGGACGTCGCCTATGAGTCACTTACATTACTCTGGTGACTTTTTCCTGGATATGATACATTAACATTAATGTTTTGCATTTTTTGGCGCAAACCCTCACTATTTGCGCTGTTACCGAGTCAGTCACAAACACAGATGTTGACAAGTATGCGGCGCAAAATGCAAAACAATGAACCGAGCATTACAAACATTGTCCGCTGCTGTACCAGAGAGAGAGAAAAATAGTAAGCATTGTATCAAAATCGGTGTAAATGCAAGTAAGAACCAGTAAAGATAATACAGATTCACCAAGTTGGATTTCAGAAGGAAATTGATTCGGGGGAAAAGTGCGTATAAAGCTGCTGAAGTTACGTATGTAAGTGTGTACCTCTAATATATCTTATAACGTATCCGAATAAAATTTCCCACTGATTCTGTGGATTTTGAAACGGTGAAGTAACGGACAAAGCCGATGATGAATCCACACGAGGAACAGTGAGATGCTGAACTTCTGTGGCGCGCAATTCGCTGTAGGAATACAATGAGCTGATAAGGCTGCCATTCACTGCCCTGTGGGTTACGAGCACAACCATGCACAAGTTTCTCCCTGGTGGGAATACCGGCATAATATAACAAAATAATTCCGGCCATGTACAGATTCCAAACGTATTCTTCTCATGGTTGAAAGTAAAAATGCCCGTGTTCTTGGCATTACCTTCGCAGTGCCGTGCAGAAATAAATGCAGGACCGAAAAGAAGGACCACACTATCACATGAAGCCATATTAAACGCCATTATTAGCAGGCGCACACACACACACACACACTCACACACACACACACACACACACAGACACACACAGACACACAAAGACACACACAAACACACACACAACCCCGCGCGCGCGCGCGTAGGCATATAAGTACCAGAACATGGATGAAATTCTTTGTCGATCTCCCAGTTCATGCCTTTCCCCTCCCTGTCAGAACGCGTTCAACACGATATTTCACGGTGCAGTCAGATTAGATTAGAGGATTGAAGAAATAAAAGCGACATTGAAACAGCTGCAAGGCCATTTTGTAGAAACAAGGATTATTCGCGGCAGAATTAAAGAAGAAGAACAATAAATTGGGAGAACAGAGTAATGGGATTGGGCATGCAGTTGAGTACAAGGTAAAAATGAAGAGAGGCTAGGTTTCACTCTATATCTGTCAATCTCTGCTACAGTGTGAGAGTGTGGGTTTCATTCTGTATCTGTCAGTCCCTGTTACAATGTGAGAGTGTGGGTTTCATTCTGTATCTGTCAGTCTCTGTTACAGTGTGAGAGTGTGGGTTTCATTCTGTATGGGTCAGTCTCCGTTACAGTGTGAGAGTGTGGGTTTCATTCTGTATCTGTCAGTCTCTGTTACAGTGTGAGACTGTGGGTTTCATTCTGTATCTTTCAGTCTCTGTTACAGTGTGAGAGTGTGGGTTTCATTCTGTATCTGTCAGTCTCTGTTAAAGTGTGAGTGTATGGGTTCCATAATGTATCTGTCAGTCTCTGCTACAGTGTGAGAGTGTGGGTTTCATTTTGAATCTGTCAGTCTTGTCACAGTGTGGGTTTCATTTTTTTATTTGTCTGCCTCAGCTTCACCATGATCTTGGTAACTGATATTCTCCTTCCCAACTCAGATTGGTTCAAGCCAAACACTCGGCGCAGACAACCAAGTCGCAGGCTGTTCCTTCTCATCTGAAAATGGTTTGCTTTCGAACATCAAAAACAAAGCTGCTCATTGTGTCCACCTGTAGTCGCTTTGATGAAGCCATCCCTGAGAACGGACCTCCATTCCTGTGATCACATGGCAAGGACCAAATGCATCTTCTTTGTCTATTTCCATTGCCTTTGCCTCGTTTCTGTCAATTGATTTGCAGATTATGGTTTTCTGAACAACATATATGTTCCTCTGTCGATATGCGTCCCTGCACATCTCCCTATCTATCCATCTATCTCTATCTATCTGGCCATCTGCCGGGGTGCCTGTCCTCTGCCTGTTTCTCTGTCTCTTTGTCTTTGTAACTATATATCGTTCATCTACTTCTTCCCAGATATTGTGACTTTGACCAAGCCCACTTCGCAAGCAGATGGACAATGAGAAGCCGTTTTGAATATTTAAATACTTCTTTTCTCAATTTTTCCGGATTGATATCCATAAGGTAGATAAGCTGTGACATGGGAGTGATGTCAGATCATCATTCAATTTACACTTCAAGGGTATTTACAAAGACCGACTGAATTTCATGATCCAGTAGACAGCGAGTCGGCAGAGTGCAATCACTCACTTGCTGTCACAGTTTTAATTGTATTGATGATATATGGTTTGATGGACATGGAGTACACCAATGAAGTGAAGATTCACGTGAACTGGCTGAGAAAATGAAGCACAGTGAGTGGACAATCAGCTCAAATGAAAATACAAGTTCTCAGCTCTAACGTGTTGTCTGGACATACAACGTAATAATGTAAAAGAATGAATGCCTTTCTCCCTTATCAGACTGCCTATTATTGCTGTCATGTTTATTCATGGAAAGTCCCTGCATGAAGTCCTCGTACTGAGCGCTCAGGGCTCAATCGGAAGAGTTGCATTTTTCGTATTACTGTTTGTTATTTCTCCAATGGATTGTGTTTATATCGTTTTGTTAATTCTGAGTCTGAGTCTGAGCTAATTCCAGACTTTACTCTGCATTTGAGTTCATCCTGATCAAATCTCTCTCGCTACGTTCACAAGATCATACGGCTCCTGTGTCATCCAATCTCATGATCGCTGTGTCGTTCGTCCCACAACCGATATAAAATTTGACCAGGAAGTGGAGGACTTTTAAGTGGAACCTAATCAACAAACTACAAGTGGCCGCGAACTAAGCAACCTTGAATGGCTCCCCGAAAGTTTTTTGAATTTTGGAAGAAAATAAAATACCCGTGAGAAACACAGACTTCTGCAAGTCGAATAGGCTGCACAGTAAAATTATGAGGTCTGAATCTAATGTGATAGTTGAAACTGTATGGTCGTAATTTTGCACATTGCGACATCCCGTCTCCACTAGCAATGATTATTCTTGTTAATACACACACACACACACACACACACACACACACACACACACACACATACACACAGAGATGCTCACACGCTGTGGTGGATATTCAGTTTTTTTTTTATTGTTGGACTTGAATTATTTTTACTCATTCACCAACAATATTATTCTAATCTTGACATCAAATGCACGTTTTTGTTTAATCGAATCCATAATCACGAAGACTTTACGCACAGACACGCTACGATTCAGTTTTAATCGGATAAGATATACAAATTTTGTTGCTCTATCCCGATGCAGCTTCATGGGGAGTAAATATATATCCCCGAGTCTAAAAATACGTCAGTCACCTTGTCAAACTGAAATGCAATATTTACAATATTAGCACCAAGTTTCAATTATAAATTTCTTTTTTAATGACGACGTGCTTCATGGTACAGTCTATTGGAACACAAAGCGATGTTTTACAATAAATTTATTATAAATTATATTTATATAATATTTATATTTATTTTTAATTTATTATAATATTTTAATATCATATAATTATAGTATTTATTGTCCTTTAGAGGATTTATTTCAATTACTAACGCTATTTTCTTCATCTCTGAGACTAGTGAAAGCGTTAAAATCTGCATGTGGTTGTGAATGACAGTATTATGGACACTTGGTTATGGAACTGTGTTTGATGTATGAGTATGATTGGCATCTCAGGCTTACCGGGTCCGAATGCGCTGCGAAAGAGGAAATTAAGTTAGGAAGAGAGTTGTACCACCGACTGCGGCGAACATGACTGTATTTGACAGGGAGGATTTCACTTTGAAGGCGACGAACAGCTGGTCCTCTCGGATCAATTCAAACAGTGATGACCATATTCAGAGATCAAAGAAAATTTATTACGAAAGTAGCCACATGTCACCATATAGGTAGTAACGACTATCCACATTTTTCTGGCATACACAAATAAACCCAGTAACCATAACTGAATCAATGAATGCCCGCACCAAGAACGCAAAACGAACCAGTGCAAAATAAAATCAAATGTGCAAATACAAACATAGTAAATAATAAGAATAATATAGGCCCTCCTTGAGACCATTGCAATTCTGATAAGATGTGTACGCTACTAATTTTAAGTGAGAGCACATCCTAGAAAAGTCAGAAGTTTCAAAGTTTTCAAAAGCAGAGTATACTTAAAGTCGGAGGAATGTGTACAATATATATCCTGAAATTGTTTTTCTTCAGAACCATCCAGTAACCAGAAACAGTAGAGTGTCCTAAAGAGTGAATGACAGTTAAATGTTACAACATTCCCCGCAGCTCCACCCTCCCACGCGTAAGCAGCAGCAAAGCAAAGATCCCACCCTACACCACCAGCAAAAAAAATGATCGGCGCCCCCATCTAGCATTCAAGCGTGAAGCGAAACATCAATAAAGACACAGATTTGCTGTACCCCAAAGACTATTTGTTCACCCGGTGATTCGACATACCACAGGCTCTCTCTCTCTCTCTCCCTAATAAGGGAAAAAGATTTAGCCCCGAGACTCAAACACTCGCGGAGTTATGGTGTTAATAATCTGTTGCCTTCACTTTCTCTGCCCAAAGAACTCGGGTCTCTCGGCACACAGCCAACAGCCCACTTGCTGCTTTTGATCTTCTGCCGTTCAGGAGAAACCGATTTCCTGTAGAAGCACCAAAGTCGAGTCCGCCCGCTTCTAGGCCCACGAAATCCGGAAGCTCCGAAGGCGCCCTAATCTTGTAGGCCGAGTGGAATAACGGCCTGTCGTGAAACCCCTTTGGCGGGTCCATTCCCGCCAATAATCGAAGTCAGCGTGTAACGCCAGGCCAGGATCTTCAAAATAAACCTAAAAGGGAACAAGATAGATATTAAAGACAGAAATAGAGCTGCTTCCGAAGGTGTTGGTAGAAAGTAAGTAGGAAGATGGTAGAATAAGAACCGCCTGGGGAGAGGGCAAGCGAGAAGGGAGTGGATGTCGCCAGGTTGGCGAAATAACAGTCTGGGTGATGATAGCTGAACAAGGCAAATGGTGGCAGAAGAAGGAAGCTGATAGGAGAGGCGAGTGGACCAAGGAAACGGGAAGGAAGAGGGGTGTCATGGGAAGTCGATAGGTAGATCAGGCAGAGCGAGAAGAGGCCGAAGTGGGAAAAGTAAGGAGGGGAAAATACCGGAACTCAACGGAAATCGATGTTCTTGCCATGAGTTTGCAGGCTACCTGGACGGAATTTGAGGTGTAGCATATCCGGCCTGAGAGTAGCCTCATTGTGGGACGAGAGGAAGCCACAGGTCTACATATCGCACCGTGAATGGGGATCGGAAAGAACATGGTTTGCCACTGGGAAATTTCGCTTCTGTTGATGGAGTTTAGGAGCGACGAAGTGTTAATTAACTTGAAGAAAGGTCTTGGCCAGGAAGGTCGACAGATTAATCATTTCCAAAGATGCTGCCTAACCTGTTGAGTTCCTCCAGCATTTTGTGCTTGTTGCAGTGAATCTGATTAAACGTTTACATGCGTTCAATATCTCCGTGAGCCTGAAAATGTATAAGTTTAAGGTTCTTCACTATGTTACAGGGGCATACAAACATCTTATTCTTTATTTTACATTTCTATTGCAAGATCTATAACCGAGACAATTCCCAGAGTGAAACAGAGCAGCCCATTGACAGTATAACATTGGTCTATGGTGACAAAGTCCATGGATGCTCGGAAAGGACAAGATCAACAATAACAATCATGAAACCGAGAGATGAGCCTGAGATTGTCTCACAACATCATTCACTGACTTCTCCAATCGTCATTTCTTCATCTTTGAGATTTTGCAATTTCGTGTTAAGCTATTCATACCTCATCACAATTGGGAGTTTACTTGAATGACATCATGTTTATTTTAAACTCAGCTTTTCGAAAACACTTCAGCCTTGTGTGATATTAATTAGTTCATGTAATGGAGCGAGTGTAAATGAACGGCCGTGCAGATTCGTCAGCTCAGAGTTTCTCCAGCGAGATCGCGGACAGCTGGAAGACAGGGTGAATCTCACACAGCATGCGTGAAACCATTGACCGTGTGAGGAAGATATGGTACTTGGTCATTGCCGTGATCGGTGTCCCTGGTAAGAACACAAGCAAATTAACTTTTTAAGTTTTGTGTGCGCGGTCCGTGGACTCGTTCAGTGACCGACAGCGCTGTGATGTCGGATTGTCAGAGAGTGCGGTGGAGACATTGCGACCAATCTCTGCGTTCGTTCAGAAGTTCCCTTGCTTTTTAATTCATGGCTTCTGCTGGAAGTATACCGGCAGCTGAAGCGGCCGTAGAGAGGAAGATCGGGTAGATGGATTCATTTTGTAGATTCATAGCAGGCAGTTGTGATCTATCAATGCAAAGTCGCTGTCAAGTGAACCCCGATCATCCAGCGCGCTGGCCACCTTTACTGCTATTTGGTTTTATACCGTTTCATTAGAGCAACGTGCTTTAAATTCAAAATTCAAGGTATTGTGCTCTGATTAAAGAAATACCTGCAAATTTGAAGGGAACGCGGTAAGCGAATGGTCTTTGAGATTCAGGGGAGAGTGGTCGATTGCAGTTGTAAGTCAGACTCCGAATATAAGTCAAGTAAGGGCCTGTGTGCGTGTTTTGTACCAGGGTTTATTACCACGCCCTGTTATCCGTGAAGTGAAGCAGGAGTTAAGAGCAAGCCCAGCGGTGTCCGTTAAGGGGTCAGATGGGGTAAGGTACACGCGATACTCCGCACTTGTACAATATGCTTCGGAACATTTAGAATAATGCTGAAGTAATTCGAAGCGGCCCCAAAAGAGGCAGATCTTTTGAAGTACCTACACTGTCTTTGATTATATAAGCACTAGCGTTCAGACTTTAAAGTTCAGCGGGTGAAGCATAAACCTCAAAAACGAAAATTGAAACTGTCTGATCGGATTCGTTGAGAGCGTGTGAAGGAACCCCGGCCAAGGGTAGTTGCGGAATTTAAAAGAAGCCATTCAAGCGGAGGTGGGGTGGGGTTGCTGTGTGCGGGTGATAAACGGGGCGTCAAGAAGGAGACGCAGGCATTGGAACAGTGGAAGTGAATTTGCTTTGAACTTTGTAGATGGACAGAGGTGGAGGGAGCGGGACTTCGCTGCACAGTGAGAGTGCCAGGACATAGGTGACAGGAACGCGGTAATCAGCATCGCTGAGAAAGTTGCCGAGGTACCCAGGTTTTACACATCAGTCCAAAACCTGACGGGGGGAGATTTATATTGATTTCTCTCAAGCGCTCTCGGCGATCCGTTGATAACGCCTCCTTCCCAAACCCTGTTCCTTTTCCAGTATCGAGTACCTTCTCCGTTCAACCCGCATGCATTCGTGACAGGGATCTGAGATTCCCGCATTACTCCTTTTAAACCCCCAGAAGTCAGTTGGCTGCACAGTTTGATTGTTCTCAATTTCCAGCTTGTCTCTGCCCTGAGACCCACTGATCGGTGAGACAGTAATTCACTCATTCTGTTTGCTGTTCCCCCAGTGAATTTAGTGGCGATTGCGATCCTGTCCCGGGGAAAGTGCGGCCTCTCCACCTGCACCACTCGCTACCTGGTGGGCATGGCGACGGGGGATCTACTAACCATCATGTTTAATGTCATATTGTGGCGGATCAGTTATTATTACTTCCCCGGGACTTTCCTGGATATCACCCCCGTGTGCAGTGTGATCTCTGCACTGGCAGAGGCAGCTACTCACTGTTCTGTCTGGTTCACCGTCATGTTTACATTTGATCGGTTTGTCGCCATCTGTTGTCAGAAACGGAAAGCAAATTATTGCACTGGGAAAACTGCGGCTGTGGTTCTCACAACAACCGGCGTTCTGCTCTGCTTTACTAATGTGCCGTTCTTCTTCATATATCACTCTATGAAAGTGATTGACAATATACCCTGGGACTGTATTATAAAGCCGGGCTACTATACGGATCCCGGGTGGGTGGGATATGACTGGTTTACCACAGTTCTAACGCCATTACTCCCGTTCGTGTTAATACTACTGCTCAACGCTTTGACAGTCAGACATATTTTGGTGACTAGTCGCGTCCGTAAGGGGCTGAGGGGTCAGAACAAGGCGGAGAACCACAGTGACCCGGAGATGGAGAGCAGGAGGAGGTCTGTGATCTTACTTCTCACCATCTCCGGAAGCTTCATCATCCTGTGGTCAGTGACTGTTGCCGAATTCCTTTATTACACCATCGCCGGATTGGATCCAAAGTATTACAACGATTCGGAATACATATTTCAACAGTCTGGATACATGCTGATGATATTAAGTTGCTGCACAAACACGTTTATTTATGGGGTAACTCAGTCCAAGTTCAGAGAGCAGTTCATCAGCGCAGCGAAATATCCGCTCACGTCAATTATTCAATAAATTAATGAACAGAATATCTAAGATCTTCTCACAGGCGGTCGCAGTGTTTTCATCTTGTTACTATTGAACTGACTGTCACCGGAGAAAGTGGTAGAGGTGAGAAATAATCTGTTTTATAGCCCGAGATAGACACAACACGGGAACAGACTCTTCAGCATCCGCAGCCCGCGACCTCCACCTCCTAACAATTACTCACCTCATTCGAGCATTTTCTTCACCATACTCCCGCTCCCGTTACCGCCACACCCCTTTTAGACAGTCCGCACGAACTTACAGTAAACCTTACACTTGTCCTTCGCCTTAGAAAACCCTGTTGTGGAGAAATATTTAACACCGCAGAAATCATGCATTCTGATTATAATTGTGCAAATTCCTATGGAAAACCCAGATGCCCACTCTGCTCCAGGGAAAGAATGTCATCTCACCTGACGAGTTCGATTAAATTTCCACCCGAGGAAACTGCATGTCGAATCGCCTCTGCATTCACTCCAGTACAGTCGCAAGTTTATTATCTCTTTTCTCAGCTAAAGCTGGTAAAGCCTGAGGTATGGACATGGGAAAGCGCACTCATTTCTCAATTGCTAGCAACATTCGGACTATTCTGGCGGTGATTAGCATTGTGGCTTTCGGGAGATTTACATAGATTTTGCCGGGTAATAGGTTAATGTCATTGCGTGGTGACTTAGGGATAACACCAGTTGTAGACATTCATATTGGGACATTGATTACCCTGTTCGTGTACCATAGACTTTCTATTTCCTCTTTCAAGTCAGCATATTTCGGGTATCTTCGCTTTTCGATTTTCTGTAAGTGGTGTGTTATCTGGAATAGTTGTATCTTTCATTTCCAGAATCTTTCATTTCCCTCTTTCACGCCAGCATAGTTCAGATGACTTTCCCTTACTGATTTCTCTGGTGCTCTGCGTGTTTTGGATATCCATGCCTCTTTATAGGTTGATTTTACTGGTTTACCCTGCAATATTATATCCAGACGGGTATCGGGTACTGCTCTATCTGCAATGAACGATCAGTCGTATTATAATTGTAGGACTCGGCCTCTGAAACTGTATTTATACTAATGTATGGTGCCTTTTGTATCATGCGTTTGTATTGTAAAGCACGGTTTTGGTGAATAACTCTTAACGCTGTTTTCTGCCTGTGTAAGAAATCAGACTGAATTAAACTGTTGCGGGACTCCGTAATGTGTTGGATAGCTTATGTGTTTTCCTCGGCATTCTCTGCTTTAATCGTCTTGAATTTGTTGGAATTTTATTGTGTAATTTTGATATTTTTGTGCTAACCACTAGACACCCTTTTACCACCAGCAACCGCTCCGTTTCTGGAAGGAGGTCTCCAACATTGAAACAGGCGTTGGACGCTTCCTGTCGACATCCGCTCTGCTCCGATTGAGGGGATGTCGTCAGAAGGTCACGTTCATCCATTGGTTAATCATTTCATCCATGGCGTCGCTGAAGAAGTAGTTTCACTGTTTCTGACATGTGGAGAGTGTGATAGGACAGTGTGGAGTGAGATGTACTCTGTGTCTGACCACGGGTGTGTGTGATGGGACAGTGGGGAGGGAGCTTCACTCTGTGTCCCAGGGCGGGTTGGACGAGATGATGACCGGATGACGGGATGACGGGGTTTAACTTTCATTGTGTTTGTGATCCCCGGAATGCTTAATGGAACGTGCAGGGAGTTTCACTCAGTGTCTGAGGAGATCAGATCGAATGAGCTTCACTGTGTGTCTGACCCCGTGAGTGATGCGGGGATGAGGAATGAGCCTCACTGCGGGGCTGCCACAATGTTACAGCGTTCGGCTGGAGCCGGGTCCGATGGAACCGTTGGGAATGAAACCCGGAGCGCGGCCGTTAAAGGGGAGGATGGCTTTAAAGGGGGGGCGGGGACGCGGCCAAAATGCCCCAATCCCAAACCACGGTTAACACATTCGGATGTTCACAATCTCACTCTCAGTCCGGGTCTGGGTTCCTGCAGAGATCTCAGTTCCTTCATCCCGGTCTCACTGAACCGATTCCCCACATTCAGATGTTCACAGATCCACTCTCAGTCCGGGTCTGGGTTCCTGCAGAGATCTCAGTTCCTTCTTCCATTTCTGACTGAACTGATTGTACGGCGGACTGAAACAGATGGAATGATACAAATGAAATAAGCATATTACACATCTGCTTCAGTAATAGGACAGTGGGTTAATGGTTCAATAACACTCATTGACAAATATTGCCAGAAAACCCACGGATCGGCTGAAATTTTATCACGTTATTAACACAAACACTCATCCGATTCGGAGGGTCAGTATGAGGTGGTGGAGAGCGGGGACAGATCGGTCTGTCAGCCAGTTTGATCCCAGATCCAGCACCGTCAGTGATGGGTTTGTACTGAGAGCGGAGACAAGATCCTCGGCACCAGAATCTGTGAAGCCGACATTGTGCGGACTGGAGAAGAGAGAGTGTGGTGGTAAAGGACACAGAAAGAGAGGAGACGGTACAAATCCCCAGTGTTTATCAGGAACACAATTACTGATCACATTAGTATTCAGTGTCGACACCCAGTGACTGTAAACGCGATCTCCCAAAGTCTGGTAGTTATCACCAGTGTCTGTATTTTACAGTTTGGGTTCCTCAGTGATGCCGACACCAGTTACAATCCTAAATCTCCCCAGTTTCTTTTCACTCAGGTTCAGCGTCGTTAGTAACCCAGTGGAGCGGGTGATCAGCAGCACTGAACACCCTGGGAGCAGCATGCCCTGGATTAAACTGTACACATTGTCAGACATCTTGCACCGAAATTCAGGAACTATGTATCTGTCTTGGGGTTCTCTGCCTCTTCGGCTGTCAACAAAATCAATTTTGTCATTGAATTCATCAAAATCATCCAATATAAACAGCAACCCCTCTGGGTTGTGTTCCATTTGAAGGCGACGTTTGTGTTCATTAACTATACGCCAACTCAGAGACGGGTGTCAGTAATATCTGACAACGTAACGTGCCATCTCCGTCAGGCTGTATAAACGTTAAAGTGACAGACTCAGTCCAGATTGCGCGTGCAAGGAAATGTGGAAAATCTTCATGAATCTTGTCATTCCCCGTGAGGCCGCTAGTTACTCCATTGTGTAGATACTGAACCGGGTCAATAACTTTACTGTGTTTTTTTTATAGGCGGCCCAATAGTAACAGGTGTTACGGATTCAGCAACAATAAATATATGAGAGTGGCATGGGTTTTCATAACAAATAACAAGTTTATTAAATACTGAAAAACAAACCCCCAAATGTAAACAAACCACTCACGTACCAGGAAATCAGCTTATGTTCTTAAAGCAATGAAGTTTAAACAGTTCTTAAAGCGATGTTGCAAAAACAGTTCTTCAAAGTAGTATTGCAAAAGTTCAAATGCTTACAGTACATTTAAGGGAGAGACTTTTTAAGACGATTTAAATTCTCCTTCACGTCGTGTTGTTGCGAATTCCAGTCGAACCACTATACCCACGAAGAATTTACGAAGATGGAAAATGAAACGGCTTAAAGGCACTGACCTTTCCTTTACAACACTGTACTCAATCCTTTCTGCTATTTCACAGGGATCAACACGAGCACAGTCAACGAATTCCTTCCGAATGAGGATCAAACAAGTTCGAAACTGTTTCACCGTCGAAATCAACTTTTCTCGATCTTTTAACTCCCGAACTCCGATCTTGACTCTCCACTGATTTTTAACTAGCCGAATTATAAAGAAACTGCTGGCAATGACCTTTTAAACTTTAGGCATTAAATAAAACTCCATCTTTCAACTGAACTGCGTCATAACATTAAATCATGCAGTGGCATGAAGTCAACATAGTAAATCCAGCCACGAACTGCCCCTTCTCACAGGAAAGGGGTCTTCCTTTGACACCCTGATCACATGATCTCTACTGGCGGGAAAATGACGTCACTCCACCATCACAAGACCATTACCACAAGTCCAGTATAGGTTCGACACCTGTCACGTGACAAGTACACCTCTGTCACGTGTCACGGGTACGTAACACAGGGATCTCGAGGAGTAGATAGGGAAACTGATCCTGGAAAGGTGTCAGAAGAACAGAGTTGTTGTGATGGGAGATCTCAAATTCCCAAATACTGATTGGCATCCCTTTAGAGCCAGGGGTTTACCTGGAGTGGAGTTTGTTAGAACATAGATTAGTACAGGACATTAAAGTACTTCGGCCCACAATTTTGTGCCGACCCTCAACCCCTGCCTCCCATATAACCCCCCACCATAAATTCCTCCATATTCCTGTCTCGTAGTCTCTTAAACTTCACTAGTGTATCTGCCTCCACCACTGACTCAGGCAGTGCATTCCACGCACCAACCACTCTCTGAGTGAAAACCCTTCCTCTAATATCCCCCTTAAACTTCCCTCCCATTACCTTAAAGCCATGTCCTCTTGTACTCTGTAGTGGGGCCCTGGGGAAGAGGCGCTGGCTGATCACTCTGTCTATTCCTCTTCATATCTTGTACACCTCTATAATGTCTCCTCTCATCCTCCTTCTGTCCGAAGAGTAAAGCCCTAGCTCCCTTAATCTCTGATCATAATCCATACTCTCTAAACCAGGCAACATTCTGGTAAATCTCCTCTGTACCCTTTCCAATGCTTCCACGTTAGGTGTGTTCAGGAAGGATTCTTGACACAATATGTAGAATGCCTATGAAGAAATGTGGCAAACAATTGAATAAGATTTGTCAAACATGATCTTACACGCACAAATCTATGTTGACTGTTACTAATCGGACCCTCTCTATCCAGATAATTGTATATACCATCTCTTAGAATACTTTCCATTAAGTTACCGAGACTGTGACGTCTGATGATGTCAAATACGTCCCAACCCCCGACAGTTCGACATCCTTGAGGTGTTTAGTAAATAGATCGCAACCACACTACTGCCCCATCAGTGCCATGACAATGCTATATAGTGAGGGTATCTCGATGACAGTTTGACCTTTTCTAACCGGTGGGAGGAACATATAACACGTGTAAGGCTAGTTATTCGGAGACAGTTAAAACTCGCCTGTTTGTGAAATTAGACTGAATCCGTGTCCCCGAGGTCTCTTCTTTGGGATCTGTCTCAATCATTTCTGTATTTTAGGTGTGTTTGGAATGGCAAGATCTATTAAATAAGTTGCCCTTGCTTGTTTATCCTGTACTACTGCACCGACCTCTTATTATGGATTGTCCAATCTCCAATAAGTTGATCTGACATAATAAAATTTGTTGTATTTTGACTCTAAAAATGGATGAAATTGCAAGCATGTAAGGTGTGACTTCATTTCCAGGTTTGCATTTTAAAGCCAGATTTGGATGAATGATGTTTGCATTTGATTGCGGCTGTGTAACAATTCAGATTGTGTTGAGCGGTTACAGGGTCCTGTAATGCTTTCGATTGTCCATGTTTTTTTAAAATTTATCGAGCTTGCTTAGATCGTGGGGATGTCTTCCATTGGTTCACTTTTTCTTTAATAGTGGTAGTTACGGGGCTGTAGCTCAGGAGAAAATGGCGTTTAACGGCGACTCATTTGTTTGCATCTTCGGAAGCAGCTCTATTTCTGTCTTTAATATCTCTCTTGTTCCCTTTTAGGTTTATTTTGAAGATCGTGGCCTGGAGTTACACGCTGACTTCGATTATTCGCGGGAATGGACCCGCCATCGGGGTCTCACGACTGGCCGTTCTTCCACTCGGCCTAGAAGATCATGGCGCCTTCGGAGCTTCCGGATTTCGTGACCCTGGAAGCGGGCGGACTCGAGTTTGGTGCTTCTACAGGAAATCGGTGTCTCCTGATCGGCAGAAGATCGAAAGCAGCAAGTTGTCTGTTGGCTGTGTGCCTAGGGACCCGAGTTCTTTGGGCAGAAAAAGTGAAGCAAGAGATTATTAACACCATAAATCAGCGAGTGTTTGATTCTGGGGGCCAACTCTTTTTCCATTATTAGGGAGAGAGAGAGAGCCTGTGGTTTGTCGAAACACCGGGTGAACAAATCGTCTTTGGGGCAATGCAAGTCTCTGTCTTTATTGATGTTGTGTTGCTCGTTTGAATGCGAGCGGAGCCTGCGATCATTTTTTTTAATTGCTGGTGGTGTAGGGTGGGATCTTTGCTTTGCTGCAGCTTACGCATGGGAGGGTGGAGCTGCGGGGAATGTTGTAACATTTAACTGTCATCCACTCTTTCGGACACTCTACTGTTTTCGTGGATGCTTCTGAAGAAAAACAATTTCAGAATGTATATTGTGTACATTCCTCGACATTAAGTATACTCTGCTTTTGAAACCTTTGAAACTTTTGTCTTTTCTAGGATGTGCTCTCACTTAAATTTAGTCGTGTAAACTTCTTATCAGAATTGCAATGCTCACGAGGAGGGCCTATATAATTCTTATTATTTACTATGTTTGTACTTGCACATTTTATTGTATTTTGCACTCGTTCACTTAGCGTTGTTGGTGCGTACGTTACATGATTCGGTTATGGTTACTGGGTTTATTTGGGTATGCCCGCAAAAATGTGGCTAGTCCTTTCCACCTATATGGTGACACGTGGCTACTTTCGTAATAAATTTACTTTGAACTCTGAATATGGTCATCCCTGTTTAAATTGATCCGAGAGGACCAGCTGTTCGTCGCCTTCAAAGTGAAATCCTCCCCGTCAACTACTGTCATGTTCGCCGCAGTCGGTGGTACAACTCTCTTCCTCACTTAATTTCCTCTTTAGCAGCGCATTCGGACCCGGTAAGTCTGAGATGCCAAACGTACTCATACGTCAAACACATTTTCATAGCCAAGGGTCCATAATACTGTCATTCACAACCACATGCAGAGTTTACGGGATTCACTAGTCTCAGAGATGAAGAAAATAGCGTTAGTAATATAAATAAATCCACTAAAGGACTATAAATACTATAATTAAACAGTATTATAATATTATAATAAATATTAAAATAAATATAAATATTATATAAATATAATAGATTATAAATATCCAGAAATAATATTTCGGGAAAACGATTGCAAAACATCGCTGTGTCTTCCAATAGACTGGACCATAAAGCACGTCGTCAATAAAAAAGAAATTTATAATTGAAACGTGGTGCTACTAATATTGCATTTCAGTTTGACAAGGTGGCTGACGTATTTTTAGACTCGGGGATATTTATTTACACCCCATGAAGCTGCATCGGGGTAGAGCAAGAAAATGTGTGTATCTTATCCGATTAAAACATAATCTCAGCTTGACTGTGCGTTAAATCTTCGTGATTATGGATTCGATTAAACAAAAACGTGCATTTGATGGCAAGATTAGCATATTACTGTTGGTGAATGTGTAAAAGTAATTCAAGTCCAACAAATAAAAAACAATAAAATGCGTTAAATATCCACTCCAGTGTGTGTGTGTGTGTGTGTGTGTGTGTGTGTGTGTGCATTAATAAGAACAATCATTGCTAGTGGATTGCTAGTGGAGACGGAATGTCGCAACGTGCAAAATTACGACCATACAGTTTCAGCTATCACATTAGATCTTGACCGCAGAATTTTACTGTGCAGCGTATTCGACTTACAGTAGTCTGTGTTTCTCACGGGCATTTTATTTTCCACCAAATTTCAAAAGAATTTCGGGGAGCCATTCAAGGTTGCTTCTTTCGCGGCCACTAGTAGTTTGTTGATTAGGTTCCACTTAAAAGTCCTCCACTTCCTGGTCAAATTTTATATCGGTTGTGGGACGAACGACACAGCGACCTTGAGATTGGATGACACATGATCTTGTGAACGTAACGAGAGAGGTTTGGAACAGGATGAACTCAAATGCAGAGTAAAGTCTGTAATTAGATCAGACTCAGACTCAAAATTAACAAAACGATACAAACACAATCCATTGGCGAAATCTCAAACAGTAATACGAAAAATGCAACTCTTCCGATTGAGCCCTGAGCGCTCAGTACGAGGAGTTCATGCAGGGACTTTCCATGAATAAACATGACAGCAATAATAGGCAGTCTGATAAGGGAGAACGGCATCCATTCTTTTACATTAATACATTGTATGTCCAGACACCACATTAGGGCTTGATCTTGTGTTTTCATTTGAGCTGATTGTCCACTCACTGTGCTTGGTTGTCTCAGCCAGTTCACGTGTACCTTCACTTCAATGTTGTACTCCATGTTCAACAACCCATGTATCATCAATACAGTTAAAATTGGGACAGCAAGTGAGGGATTACACTCTGCCGACTCGCTGTCTACTGGATCATGGAATTCATTCGGCCTCTGTAAATACCCTTGAAGTGACAATTGAATGATGAACAGACATCACTCCCGTGTCACAGCGTATCTACCTTGTGGATATCAATCCGGTAAGATTGAGAAAATAAGTATTTAAATATTCAAAACGTCTTCTCGTTGTCCGCACTCTTGTGAAATGCGCTTGATCAAAGTCACAATATCTGGGAAGAAGTAGATGAACGACATATAGTTACACAGACAAACAGACAGAGAAACTGGCAGACAGAGGACAGGCACTCCGGCAGAAGAACAGATAGATAGAGAGACAGATGGATAGATAGGTAGATGTGCAGACACGCATATCGACAGACGAACATATACATCGTTCAGAAAACTATGATCCGCAAATCAGTGAACAGAAACGAGGCAAAGGCAATAGAAATAGCCAAAGAAGATGCTTTTGTTCTTGCCATGTGATCGCAGGAATGGAGGTCCGTTCTCAGGGATGGCTTCATCAAAGCAACTACAGGTGGACACAATGAGTTGTTTCGTTTTTGATGATCGAAAGCAAACAATTTTCAGATGAGAAGGAACAGCCTGTGACCTGGTGGTCTGCGCGAGTGTTTGACTTCAACCAGTATGAGTTGGGAAGGACAGAGATCAGTTACCAAGATCACATGTCGGGGGAATGGACCATAAAGTTTGAGTCAATGGAACTAAAGCCTATTAAATTAATGTGATAAGGGAAAGAAAGGAATAGAGGTTTTCAGGAGTACATGCAGCGACAACTCTGTGGAGTCCAGCCATCGCGGAAGTGAATGACCCAAAACTGGGATCTTGAAGGTTATATAAGGATGACGAGGAGCGCCCGGCCAGCGTGGATTACTTTCCCCCAGGATTCCCTTTCCCATGCGTTGACTCTTTGTGGCGGGTACAAACTTACTGGGCTCAAACATAGGTATTTACTCTTCTTTTATAACACAGTCGCTTTCCACAATGTGCATTTCATCCTCGAGGAACTCTCGCGATTTTCTGGATGTGATTCACCTGTCATTACACCACGTCAACCAGGGTCTCGGCCCGAAACGTCTGCAGCGCTTCTCACTATAGATGCTGCCTGGCCTTTTGTGTTCCTCCAGCATTTTGTGCGTGTGGTTGTTTGAATTTCCAGCATCTGCAGATTTCCCCGAGCTTACACGTCAACCAATGCCTCCACTTCACCCACTTCCATAGGTCGGCCTGTTTTGGCCTCAGGGATTTGACAATGTAGACCACATTATTTTTCCCCAAAGTGTGTTTCGCTACGATGTCATTCCAAGGTGTGAAAGAGAAAAAAACTGTTAGAACACCTCCAAAGTAGAGAGTCTGTAGAAAGTGAATCCCCGTTAACCCTAACCCACGAGATTGAGTCAAGGGTGCAAGTGTGACAATTTTCAACATGGAGATGACAAGGCGGTGAAAGATCGATTAGACCATGGAACTTTATGCGAAATGCTGACCGTTATTTAGGATTATACGGTACCGGGGCAAAAACGGGTCATGGGCATCATCGGAGTAACAACGAAAGGTAATTCAGCCGGAATATGAAAAAAAAAAACAGCAGTGTGTTCTCTAACGTTGTGAGGTGTCTAGTTGGAAGATGAGATTCCGTTCTCCTCATTTATGTTATGCCGACGATGGCAGTGGAGAAGGCCCCAGACAGAGGAAAGAAGTCCGAATATCAGTGGATTAAGCATTAAGTTGTGATGAGCTCAGGATCTACCACGCTCGCAGTCCGAGCAAATCCAGGTTGTGTTTTATTTTCCAATGTAGTGGAGACATCATTGTGAACCCTGAAAGTGCAGTAGGCCCGGTCGGCAGGGCACAGCCCTAACAAGCTAATTAAGGTCTGAGAACTTGGTCAAAGTTATCTCAGAGCTCAAATCTCTTGCTGTGCCCATACTTTTGAATGGTGCTCCTGTCCTACTTTTCACTGTAAAATTGTAGAAGACAAAAATAATATACTAAACTTGCTTAAAATGTTGAAAACAAAGTTTCACCTTTAACTTTATGGCTTCTGGAGATCATTTCAACTTTTCTTCACTTAAATATTCACAGTAACATAGATTTTGACCATTGGTGCCCCAGACTTTTGCAAGCCACACTATTTCGTTAATACTTGTTTAGCTTCTGTGTGTAACACCCGCTGGTCCTCCGCTTCAAGGAGAGAATGACAGATTCTCCGCTGATATCGGAGAAGTTCCATGTTCGGCAATTTCCTGGTGAAACACTTGTGCAGCGCTCCACAACAATCACGTCCATCACTCACCGGGAGCAGAAAATCAGGCTACTATTATATATTATTGCATCATGACTTTTCCCGTCCGTGACGGCATCTGCTCAGAACGTATTGGATGCCCCATTGTAAATCTGCTTCCATACCTTTATTGATGTTTGGACTTCCATTTCTTTCCTCGTGTCCACATCAACGCTCCCGAGAACGCCGTCACTCTTTGTGAATATCCCAGCCATACTCACCCATGGAAGGTAACCTAGTGCCTCAATATTGACCCCTGTCTGCCCTTCGCTGACTAGCTGACAAAATGACTAATTTAATCCCACAACCGACGACCCATTGAGTGAAGGGCTCTTCTCATGAGCCATTCTGTTCAGACCGTTTACGTAAGTAAACAGAGGTGGCATATTAGGAACATAAAAACAGAATAAACAATGTTGTGTTGTGTTTACAATGGAAGTGTCAAATCGGCAAATGCCATTGTCTACAACACTATCAACAACGCTAGCAATTTAGCGCATCTGCCAAACAATTGTTGTTACAAATGTAATGAATGCAGATGCTATGTCGGTTTAAACATATACACAAATTCGAGGGTCATGTGTACGGCGGTTGATTTACTTTGCTTCATACCGGTGCGAGCATTGGTGGCCGCTGGTTTACTACACGAAATACTGCATCCATATCAATTGTATTCACATGCAAAACGCCTGTGGTATCTCCGCAGGTCAGGCAGCATCTAATGAAATGAACATACAGACGACGTTTCGGGCAAAGACCCTTCATCAGGGGGTTGAAAGGAAGGTGAAAGATGGCAGAATAAGAACCTCTTGGGGAGAGGGAAGGACAAGCTAGAAGGGAATGGGTGTTGCCAGGTTGGCGAAATAACAGTCTGGGTGATGAACTCAACGGATGTTCTTGCCATGAGATTGTAGGCTACCGGGACGGAATTTGAGGTGTAGCACATCCGGCCTGAGAGTAGCCTCATTGTGGCACGAGAGGAAGCCACGGGTCGACATATCGGACCGTGAACGGAGACCGAAAAGATAATGGTTTGCCACTGGGAAATCTCGCTTCTGTTGATGGAGGTGAGGTGCGACGAAGTGTCAATTAGTTTGAAGAATGTTCTTGACCAGAAAGGTCGACAGGTTAATCATTTCCATAGATGCTGCCTAACCTGTTGAGTTCCTCCAGCATTTTGAGCGTGTTGCAGTAAATTTGATTAAACGTTTATGTGCATTCAGTATCTGTGTAAGCCTGAATATGATATTAGTTTAAGGATCTTCACTGTGTTACAGGAACGTTCAAACATCTTATTCTTTATTTTATATTTCTATTGCAAGATCTATAACCGAGACAATTCCCAAAGTGAAACAGAGCAGCTTATTGACCGTATAACATTGGTCTATGGTGACAAAGTCCATGGATCCGCGGAATGGACAAGATCAACAATAACAATCATGTAACCGAGAGTTGAGTCTGACAGTGTTTCACAACAACATTCACTGACTTCACCAATCGTCAATTCTTCATCTTTGAGATGTTGCAATTCCGTGTCAACCTCTCCATTCCTCATCACAACTGGGAATTTAATTGAATAGCATCATCTTTATTTTTACCCCAGCTGTTGGAAGACACGTCATACTTGTGTAGAATTGAAGAGTCAGTGTGCAGGAGCGAGTATAAATGAATGACCGTGTAGATACATCAGCTCAGGGTTCCTTGGGCGAGTTCGCGGGTAGCTGGAAGACAGGCGGAATCTCACACAGCATGCTTGAAGCGTTTTACCGTGTGAGAAAGATATATTACATGATCATTGCCGTTACTGGTGTTCCTGGTAAGAACATAGGTGAACAAATGTTTGCAGTTCCATGTGCGCGCTCTTTGAACTCCTTCAGTTAGTGACCGAGTGGTGAGGCCGGTGTATCAGTGAGTGCGGTGCAGACATTGTGAAGAAACTCAGTGCTTGTTCAGAAATTCCCTTGGTATTTAATCTGTGCCCTCAGATAAAATCCATCTGGCCGTTGCAATGGACGCGGAGTGGAAGATCTGGGAGATGGATTCCTTGAAGGAAACTTTCATTTGTCAGCGTAAAGCCGCTGTCGAAGTTAACTCCGACAATCCTGCGCACTCGGCACCTTTACGGCCGACTTGCTTTTCTCCGTATTAAAGTGAAACTCGCTTTAATTCCAATTGGAGCGGATTGCGCTGTATTCTGAGGATTTGCTGAGAGTTGATGGGAATGCGGGAAGCGGATCACCGCTGTGATTCGGGGAGAACGGTAGAAATCACTTGTGAGTTTGACTCCCTATCATCGTGAGGAGGTTCTAACATTAGAATAAGTGTCTGCCTGCATTTTAGTCAACCTGATTTGTTTCTCTCCGCGCCTTATCATTCATGAAGTGAAGAGGGGTTTCCTTTAGATGTCAGTCGGGTTAAGGATATGCGAAACTCCGCTCTGGAACCATACGCGTCGAAGCATTTAGAATAATGCCGCGGTAATTCGGAGTAACCCCTAAAAGTGGCAAATATTTTGAAATATTGTCTATATTGTCTTTCCTTTGGAAGTTGGATGGCTTAAGGAGGAACGTGCAAAATAGCTGAAAACTCAGAGGGTCCACAAAATCTTTCAAAGTGAGAATTGAAGTTTTCTCGTTGGATGCCTTGCATTGTGTACAGGAAACAGTGGCCGAGAGTAGGTGGAGAGTTTAGAAGAGAAAAGCCATGCTGGGCCCCTGTGGACGCTTGTCAATTCAGAGTCGAGGAGCTTTTCTGTAATAAAATAAGCCATGGATGACATTTCAAATAACAATGATCAGAAGGCAGACAGGCGACAACATGCTCATGGATTACATTCAGCCATGATGAAGCTGGAAACAGGAATAATGGTCATATTGTGGGATCAAGTATTAACAGTGTTTTCAATTGACCAGTGCTTCTTTGCAATCTTCTGGCCAAGACTTGAACACAGCTTGGGCACTCTATGTATATTGTACGGATATATTCAAGCTATGCGGTCTACTTATTCAGACATTGAGCAAAAAGCCAAGGATATGACTAAGTGTGAAGATTATCAACAGCAAACTCGAAGAAAACACAAGCAAAATCTCCATCTTGACAACGTTACTGAGGCATCCAGGCTTCGAAACCGCGATGGTGGGAGATCCATATTGATTTCTCCAAACCGCTCTCGGTGATCAGCTATTAAACACGGTCAAACAATACTCCTCTCCCTGAACCGAATATCGGACCCGATCGCGCAGATTGTGCTCGACTGAGGCATTGGGGTCTCCCGCTCTGCGAATCTGAATCCTCCAGAAACGAGTTACCTGCAAAGTTTCACTGTTCTCAGTTACACGCTTATTTCTGCCCTGCGACATAGAGAGCGAGGAAACGGCTATTAACTCTTTTTTTTTTTTGCTGCTCCCCCAGTGAATTTAGTGGCAATCATGATCCTGTCCCGGGGCAAATGTGGCACCTCCACCTGCACCACTCGCTACCTGGTGGCCATGGCAACGGCGGATCTACTAACCATCATCTTTCAGGTCATATTGTGGCGGATCAGTTATTATTACTTCCCCGGAACATTCCTGGACATCACCCCGGTGTGCAGTGCGATCTCCGCCCTGGGAAAGGCATCAACAGACTGGTCTGTCTGGTTCACCGTCACTTTCACGTTTGATCGGTTTGTCGCCATCTGCTGCCAGAAGCGGAAAGCAAAGTATTGCACCGGGAAAACTGCGGCTGCGGTTCTGACAACAACTGGAGTTCTGTTCTGTATTAAAAATGTGCCCATCTTCTTCATATTTGATCAGGTGAAAGTGATTGACAATATACCCTGGGACTGTCTTATAAAGCCGGGCTACTATACGGATCCCGGGTGGATGGGATATGACTGGTTTACCACAGTCCTAACGCCATTACTCCCGTTCGTGTTAATACTACTGTTCAACGCTCTGACAGTCAGACACATTTTAGTCACAAGTCGCGTCCGTAAGGGGCTGAGGGGTCAGAACAAGGCGGAGAACCGCAGTGACCCGGAGATGGAGAGCAGGAGGAGGTCTGTGATCTTACTTCTCTCCATCTCCGGAAGCTTCATCATCCTGTGGTCGGTGTATGTTGCCGAATTCCTTTATTACCTCATTGCCGGACGGGATCCAAATAATTACAATGAATCGGAAACTATATTTCAACAATCGGGAGGCATGTTGCTGATATTAAGTTGCTGCACAAACACGTTTATTTACGGGGTAACTCAGTCCAAGTTCAGAGAGCAGTTCATCAGCGCTGCGAAATATCCGCTCATGTCAGTTATTCAACTGATTAATAAAATAAATACCTGAGATCTTCTCAGAGGCTGTTGCGGTGTTTTCCATTTGGACACAATAGAAATGGCGGACATCAGAAAACGTGGCAGAGGCGAGGATAAACTTGGCTTAGAGCCCGATAGAGACACAGCTCGGAAACAGATCCTTCAGCACCCGTAGCCCGCGACCTTCATCTCCTTTCACCCTACCTTTCAATTGTTTATCTTCTCACGACATGCCCTCTCTCCTTACCGCCACACCCCATTTCCACGATGAATCCCGCACTCTAGTGCGATTGTTCATTGGTCAGGTGACCTGAAAGCCGTTGCTTCTTGGTACAAGAGAGGAAACGAATTTCCTCGGGAAAATATTGCGATCGAAAGGATAAATGGAGGAATTCACACTGAGTGCTGCGGAGAGCAGGTCGTCTCTGGTTCCTGCTCGGTTTGAGTAGGCAGTGTTACAAGTTAATTGTGCTGATTACAGCCAATATCGGCACGTTCTTCAACGCGCTGTGAGCAGACTGCATTTACTTTTACAGAGCTCTTAACTTCAATGAGTTGGTATCAACTTTATGATAGTTTTGCCTGAACAAGGAATGCCTCCCCAAGGTCCAATTATTATCTGCAGAAAGTCTATTTCTCAAGTTAGCTTCCACGATATAGAACATAGAATAGTAAGCACAATGCAGGCCCTTCGGCCAACAATGTTGTGCTGGCCCTCAAACCCTGTCTCACATATAACCCCCACCTTAAATTACTCGATATACCTGTCTATTATTCCCTTAAACTTCACTCGTGTACCTGCCTCCACCACTGACTCAGGCAGTGCATTCCACGCACCAACCACTCTCTGAGTGAAATATCTTCCTCTAATATCCCCCTTGAACTTCCCTCCCCTTACCAAAAGTCGGGGCCCTCTTGTACTGAGCAGTGGTGCCCTGGGGAAGGGGCGCTCGCTGTCCACTCTGTCTATTCCTCTTAATTTCTTGTACACCTCTATCATGTCTCCTGTCATCCTCCTTCTCTCCAACGAGTAATGCCCTAGCTCCCTCGTTGTCAGGTAGGCGCCGGTTTTTCTCATTTCTTTGTGTGTGTGTATATATATATACACACACACACACACACACACACACACACACACCCACACACACACACACACACACACACACACACACACACCCACACACACACACACACACACACACACACACACACACACACACACACACACACAGGAGCTAACAAAGAATTTTGAACGAACAACGAGTGCAGAAGCATTCCATAGCAAATTTAGTAAGATTATATGCGAAGGCCCGATGGTTAAGGCATATGGTCATTTAGCATGAGGTGACGGTCAAATCGACAGGACACAGGAGCGGGATTGGGCTGTTCATTCCAGGGAACTCTTCAGCAGTTCTTTGTCGTGTGTTCTCCAGCACAACCACAATATCCTTCTTGTTGTCGGAAACCATTGACCCCGACACCAGTCAAGAACGTTTCAACCATTTGGATTGCTACATCCAATGGCTTGTGTACCGCACCTTCTGTCACATTAAATTCGACCCCCGTTGAAATGAATGTCATGAATTTGCCTACGTTACCATCGAATTCACCTGCAGGTGAGCCTTCATGGAATCCAGACAAAGACTCATATCTCTATATACATCTTTTATTTCGGAATTTTCTTCTCTGTTGGCAACTTCTCTCGATTTTACTCGATGTCTCCATATTGCACACCCCACACTGCCATACGTTATATTCCGCCTGTCCCTTATTTGTCCACTCGGTCAAACTAGCACCCTGCCGGCGACACGATTTGCCTCTGCAGGTAAATTCTGCCAGTCTGAATCCCATCCATTAGCTGACTCGCCACCGTGTAAATCACATCTCCCAGAGAATCCCTGGCTTGTCTCAGCATCCTTTATAATACCGCATAACTTAGCTATTTCCTGGAATTTCGGTTCGATACTTTTTGATAAGGAAGGCACAAAGATCTGCCAACGTCACAACAATTTTTGCTCTTCTTCCCCGTAATATCCTGGGATAAGGATGGCGAGGATCTGAGGGCATTCATGAAAAACTCCAACACTTCATCCATTCTAATTTTGATATGCCTCAGGCAGCACCGTCCTCTCCCGTGAACTCACAAACTATGTCGGTCTCAGGAGTAAATGCAGATGAGATGATTTCATTTAACACCGATCATTTTCTGCGTTTCTATATAAAGATCTTCATTGAGGCCGGCGGTGTCGATTCCACCCCCACACCCGACAGGCAAACATGGAGTTGCCTATTTACCTCGAACATGGGAAACATGTAGACGTCGTAGGCACATATCTGTATCGAGAGAGCCAGACCGTACTGACCGTACTAATGTTGAGAGGAGAGAGAGCTTGTAACTCGTCCTCTCCAGTCTTTCCCGCTCCCTTTCTGGTCATGAAAAGTGATCTCGACCCGAAACGCCTACTGTGTGTACTAATGTACATATCATTCTGGCAATTGATGCACTTCAATTAACGTTTCTCAATTAACCATCTCACTGTCAGAATCAGTGGTGAAATCAGGGGCCCCAGCGCTGAGCTTTCATCCCTGCACATTGTAACTTGTAACTCAGGTCTGATGGAGACAGAAACCCTGCCCTCTGCACATGTGATCACATCACCCCTGCTTCTGACATTTCAAATCGCCTCAATATGGTTTTCAGATTCTGCGTGGTTATGGTATATTAAGGTCGCTGTCAGACCGGTAAACCATGTTTCACCACCACTGGTTCCACCTGTTGGTGTGTCCTCTTTCCTCCACCTCCAGGGAAGCTGCATCTCCACACAAACCCCTCACTTGCAAAGGTTGTTTATACCCTTGACGCAGGAAACCACATCACCGTCACGTTCCCGATACCTTGTCCGACTTGCTCATCTCCGGGTATCTTCCGTGTTCACTCTCCTCCTCAACAATCCTCTCTTCACAGTAACGATCTGTGAGATTATAAATATAACAACCAAAATAATCTATTACACAGACTCCGTACCTCTCCAATACTGATCAGTAAAAACTCTCTGCCCTCAGACCCTTCACTTTTCCCAACTTCCAATCCAGTTTTCAAACCCAGATATGCCCGCAGATCCGAATCGACTGCAAGGTCATTTAAGACCATGCGACATATGAACAGAATAAAGCCATTTAGCCCATCGAGCCTACTCTGACATTCCATCGTGGCTGATCCAGGACCCCACTTAACCTCATACAGTTGACTTCTGTTTATATCAGTTGGTGCCCTGACTGATCAAAAAACAATCAGTTTCCGCCTTAAATATAGACGCGGACTTGGTCTGCACCTCAGGAGCCCAGATGATTTTGCTCTATGGCTAAAATAAATCCCTTACCCCTGTTCTAAAGGGGGTCTCCCCTCTTTTCAGAGGCTTTGCCCTCTAGTTTTGGAAAAGGCCATCAGAGGAAAATCTTCCCCACGTCCACCCTATCTAGTTCTTTCAACATCCGGTAGGTTTTAATGATATCCCCACGCGTTCTTCAAAATTGACAATGCTCCACGTGCCGCCTAAATAGTGCCTTCTAAGTGCTCATCAATATCTCCTTGCTTTCATATTATATACTCCTGGATATAAATAGGACATTGCGTTTGCCTTCCTTACCACAGACTCAACCTGTAAGTTCATCGTGTGGGAGTCTTGCTGTGTGGATGGGTCAGTCGTACAGAGGAAGCAATGCGATTGCAGGAGGACTCATACGTCCCGTTGCGCTTACGACGTTTGAACATTCTCCCCATTTAGATAATAGTCTGGACTGTTGTTCCTTTTACCAAAATGCATTCTCATATATTTCCCAACACTATTCCAACTACCAATTGTTTGCCCGTTCTTCCAATTTTTTAAAGTCCTTCTGCAATCGCATTGCTTCGTCAGCACGACTTACCACTCCACCTATTTTCATATCATCCGCAAACTTTGCCACAAAGCCATCAATTCCATCATCTTTGACAAACAACATGAATAACTGATCCCAATACTGAACCCCTGAAGAGCACCTCTACTTGCCGACAGCCAACCAGAAAAGGCCCTTGTATTCTCACCAGCTGCCTCCTGCCTGTCATCCTTCCCCTATCCGCACCGGCACCTTTCCTGCAACACCATATCTTCTTCTTCTTAAGCAGCCTCACCTGTGGCAGCTTATCAAACGCGTTCTGAAATGACATCCACTGCCGCTCCTCTGTCCACTGCTAGTTAGTTCCTAGAAGAAGGCTAACAGTTTTCTCAGGCAAGATTTCCCTTTCGAGAAACCACACTGTCTTTGACTTATTTTATCATTAGTCACCAAGTAACTCTAATCCTCATACTTAATAATTGATTCCAAAAGTTTCCCCACCTTTGTGTTCAGACTAACGAGCCAATAATTTCCTTTCTTTTGCCTTTTTCCCTTCTGAAAGAGTCGAGTGACATTTGCAATCTTCCAGTTGTCCGCAGCTGTGCCAGAATCACGTGATTCTTCAAAGATCATGCTTCGGTTTGGTTTCAGGATTCAATCTATCAGCAACCTATCTCAGAACTCCGGAATGGAGGTCATCTGGCCCAGGTGTCTTATCTACATTCAAACCTTTGAGTTTCTCTCGCAGGTTTTCCTTTGCAATTGCAATAGCACTCGCTCTTGCTTCTAAACGCTCGCGGAACTCTGGCACACGGCTAGTATATTCCACCGTGAAGACAGATGCAAAGTACCCGTTACGTTCATCTACCTTCAGTCTCCTACTACCTCCTCACGAGGATCATTCTCCACTATCAACTCTCACATCCCTTTTACTCTTTATATAACTGGAAAAGCAGCTTGGTATCCTGCTTTATATTATTGACAAGACTATCCTCATATGTCATCTTTACGTTTATTATAGCTTTTTAGTTGCCTTCTGTTGTATTTTAGAAGTTTCCAAACAATCCATTTTCCTACTTTAGATGCGGTTTCTATGCACCCCTTAACTTTGTCAGACACGGTTGCCGGCCACTGCCTTTGAAAACCTCTTCTTCTGTTTGGTATATCTATCTTGAGCCTTGTGAACTATTCTCAGAAACTTCAGCCTCCTCTGCACTGACGTTATCCCTACTGTTTCCTTTCAATCCAACTGAGTCGCAGCCTCGTCTCTCAGGCCTCGTCTCTCAGGCCTTTATGTCATTGGGATAGAGATACATGTGCCTTATGCTTCTCCGTCTCTGATTGCAGTATGACTTCAATCATATTATGATCCCTGCCTTCTAACGGGTCCTTTGCGTTAAGTTGCCTAATAATTATCGAGGTTATTACACCGAATCTAAGACAGCCTTTCACTGAGTAGGCTCAAGCACAGGCTGCTCTAAAAAGCCATCCTGCAGGTAATTAACGATTTTACTCCCTGGCGATCCGACACCACCTGATTTTCCCAGTCGCCCTGCATATTGAGATCCCCCGTTACAATTCAGTCATTACCCTATTGCATGCCTTTTCGAGCACCCGTTGCAATCTCAACCCACCCTTTGGCTACTACTTGGAGGCCTTATATGTTTTTCATAATGTTTTTTTTTCTTTACCCTTGTAATTTCTTAAATCCACGTAATCAAAAGTTGCAAAATTCTCTGTCCCCATGTCACCTCTTTCTGAAGAAGTAATTCCAACTCTTACCAACAGATTCACACCTCCGCCTATGCCTTCCTGACTGTTCTTTCCATACAGAGTATATCCTTTGATGTTAAGCTCTCAACTATGGCCTTCCTTCATCCTTGACTCATTGATGCCCACAATGTCTTACCCACCCATCCCTAACTGCGCTACGAGGTCGCCCACTTTATCCTAAATGCTACGCGCATTTAAACAGAGCACCCTCAGTCCTGCATTCTTCGCCATTTTGAATTTTGTCTCTGCGGTACAAATTAACTCTTTGCTCTGGCTGCATATGTAGTAAGTCCGTGGTTTGTCCTTTCTGACAATTAGGTAACACCCACCATATGGTTGTTAAACTTCTCTCTCATCCCCAGCTCTATCAGCCTGGTTCGCACCCCGTGCCATATTAGTTTAAACCACTGCATGCAGTTCTTGCAAATCTGCCTGCAAGAATAATGCCCACCTCCTTTAGATTCAAGTGCAACTCTCCCTTTGGAAGAGGTCCCACCTGCCCCGGAAATGTTCCCAATTATCCTGAAATCCTAATCCCTGCTCCCTGCTTCAATTCTTCAGCCACGCATATATCTTCCACTTCATTCAATCCCCATCCTTACTGTCGCAGTCTCAGGCTGTAAACCCGAGATTACTACCCTTGAGGTTCTGCTTCGCTGCTTCTTTTCTAACTTCCTATATTCCATTTATAATCAGGACCATCTCCCTTTTTCTTCCTATTTCGGTGGTTACAATATGTACCAGGACTTCTGTTTGCTCACACTCAATTTTCAGGACACGTCCAGAAATGCCCTGGATCCTGGCACCTGCGAGGCAAACTATAATCCGTGTTTCCTGTTTGCCAGAGGGCCAGACTCAGTGACAGAGTCACGGCCAAACGTTTGCTTCCATCCGGTAGCTCATCTCCCCAACAGTACTAAAAATACAGTACTTATTGTTGAGAGGGACGGCCGCAGTGACTCCACACTCTGACTTGTCTCCCTTCCCACATTTGACAGTCAACCATTTATCTGTCTCCTGAACCATTGTTGTGACGACCTCCTTGTAGTTCCTGTCTATCACTGCCTCACTTTCACTCACAAGCCGATGGTGCTGCAAGGACATGGCTGGGGACGAACCCAAGTGCAGGACACAGGCGCGGCGGCAGAGTCGTGAGGCGTTAGCACAGTCGCGAACAGGGAACCGGTATCCAGGAGAGTCTTTATACGGAGACAAGGTTTACATAGACTATCCAGGAAATGGTGCGGAGCTTGGAACTGACAGCCCTAAGGAATCAAGAAACGAGGTTTACTCACACTTGAGTCGACCAACGAACTGGAAACACGTGGCTGTGACGCCTGAGTTTTGTCCTAGGTTTGCTAATGGACACAAGGTGTACCGTAATTAATGGAATTGGGAACAATTGGGAATCAGACGAGGGGATTAAGGCTCAGTCCAGGAGATAATAGCAAGATGGGCAGGGGGGAGGTGTTGCCAGACGGGGCCATGACAGATGGGCATCGAGCTGGAGCTCCAGTCCCTAGCACGCTCTCTGAGGAGCTGCATCTCGGTGCATCGGGCGCTGATATGGCGATCCTGGGCTCTCGGAGTCTACGGAATATCCCACATCTGACCTCAGAACAGAACACTGGCTCTGCAGATGTACTCGCTCAAGATCTGAATACAACATAAGGGATGAACTTACCTACTTACCTTGCCTCCGGCTGTTCTCACCGCAGCCCTGCTGAGCCAAAACTTTACTACCCTGTCTCAGACTATTCAGACGGCGGCCACTCCAAATCCAATGGCGAGACTGAGAGAGTGAACCAGAAGTTGGAGACAACCAGGCATTGTTTTGCCTCCTCTAAACCTCCGTCCTGGAGGTCACAAAAGGTTTAGGCAGAGATCGCCCACAATAACCTCCAGTCGTCCATTGAATCCCAGAAAAGGTTCCAGACCCCGCTCTACCCTGAGCAGCAGACTGATCCAGGGGTTCCTGCTGCTCAACAGTTGACCCAGCGCCACAAACGCACCTGGAGATGAGCCAAGGCTTCTCTGCTGCGCGCCCAGAAAGAACATATCCGGCAGGCTGATCCGCTCCTTCGACAGGCAAGGCCATTCAAGCCAGGAGCGGGATTATGGATGGCATCAAGGGATCTTCGCATGAAAGTTTGGAGCCGCAAATTGGCACCGCGCGATATGGGACCCGTTTGTAGAGGAAACGGCTTTTAACGAGGTGTCGTATAGATTATGCCTACCAGCATCACTGAAGATATACCCAGTATACGATGTTATTAGCCTGGCCAGAATCACTGTGCCCCACCCTCCTCCTCGCTTGATGGTTGGTTTCCTGGTCTATATGGTGCGGCGCCTCCTGACGAAGGACATCTTTGACAAGTCGCTCATCCAGGACTTGCAGCGGACACAGGTCTGTGACGCCTCAGCGGCTTCACCAAGGGAGGGCATTCCCTGTCCGAAACACAGTAACGGTGGCGCAACAGTTACGGCAATTGGGCTAGTGAATATGCATGTATCAGCTAATTGTTACTTTTCGTCGTTGTGCTTACCGATACGAGCAAAGCTCAGCAATGTTTTGTTGCCTGCTTGCATCCCGCATTGTCTGAGAAATTGGGCTGTCGAGTCAACTGGCTCTGAAGATGAGCGGTGTTCATTTTATATTTAGTTATTCTTTTCAGCTCAGTGAAGCATTTCGTTTTCCACTATGAGCGTAATATTTAAAACCCTGTTTGGTTCAGAACTTGACCCGCCTCACAGTGGCTCTCTCTCTCGGCACTTCGATCATATCCGAACGGGACAGACAACAGCTATCATACGAACATAGGGTAAGACAGTGTCCCATGTGCCGCTTAACCATTTTAGCTAACATTGCTTTTGAAGTCCTGCTCATCTCTTCAATAATCGCACTGCGTTGTGGTCGATAGGGGATCTGGAACCTCTCTTTTACCCCAAACTCTTTCATTAGATTTTGTATCACCTGTGAGGTGAAGTGGGGACTTTCATCTGACTCCAACGTCCTTGGCAACCCTTAACGGGTAATAAAATCTCTCGGACAAAATCCCGTCCGTATCGTCAGCCATCTTCATTATCGAGTTGAGAAGAATTCTATTCGCTGGGTGAACGCATCCACCATCTTGATGATTTATTTCAGTCCGCCAGCGGATGGAGATAAAGATCCAGTAACATAAACCTGCATATTAACACATGGTCCTTCTACGAGAGTGCTTGTCCTAAAACTGCCTCGCAAGCCGATTTATGTGGATTATCACCGGGCAGAAATCAAACAATTCTTGCAATTATGTTCTGTATCTCGTCGCAATTTTGGCTACCAGATAGATTCCTCAGCTGCTCCATAGTTCTATCTGCTCCTTGATGCCCACAAATGTCATCGTGCCAATATATCACCTGGTTTCTTCCACTTTCTGGCACAACAAATTCACCATTATTAATTATAATTCCATTCCGTGCCTGTATCCCTCGATATTTCCCAAAGTCAGAGTTAGCTCCTCTTTCTAACTTTGCTAACTCCCGATCCTGTTGCTGTGTCATGACTAATTCTATATGTGAACAGTTTGGTGGTTTCTCTGTCAGCCCTGTCATCTGGATTCCATTTCACCACCCAACTTGATTCTAGTTTCCTTAACTCACCAGCCTCACCGCTGCCTTCCTGGGAAGTCCTAAACTGAGCATTCACCATTTTTAAATCCATAACTGTTTTATCTTGTCTTCTCAGATATTTACTTAACCAAGGGAACTGATGGTACAGGTTTGTCACCTATTGAGATATAACCTCTAGCCTCCAAATGTGAAACTTGAGCTTTCCTCACATTCCCGCTCACAACCTCTCAAAGTGCAGCACAAAACAATGAAAAATAAAGATGGCAAAATACAGACACGTCAGAAGATGTTATAAGAAAAACGAAATTAATATAATATGATTTATGAGTGGGACATCACTGGAATCAATTCATACTCTGGTGCACATTGAGGAATACGTGACAGAATCGGCAATAATAACAGTGCAGAGATACACGGTGATTGGAGCAATTTAAAATGGCTGAGGGAATGTATTCATATAAATGCTGCTAGAACATTAATCGCGATGCATTTACGTTTTGTTTCGGTTAATTGATTAATTCACTTAATTAAACTTATTTATTTATTTAAATTAACGAACTTATTTAATTTGTTTCTTTTCATTCAAAATTTGAAATGTTGAGTTGCGAACCCACGAAGTTACAGATCAAGCGCTGCTCAATTGTCTCTATGTGGTTGAGTAACGAATGGCGTGCAGAATGATGCCGGGCCGAATGATCGCTTTGCCATGTGAATCTGATGCGCCGAATGTAGCAATCAATACAACCGTCAGCGTTCATCAGTACAGTGTCTATATCACAATTTTAAAATAAATGTACTGCAGGAGAATCTTGTTCTAAAAATAGCTCAAGGAATACAGTATCTATTTTAAGAGTATTTGCAAGATTTGAGGAACAGCGGCAAAGAAGGAAAAAAAAAATAATCCCGCTCACACTGAATCAGCCGCACGGAGGTAGAGGACTGAGACGACACACTTGAAGCTGGAGCAGACACTGACAGGTACAGAATGAAACCCGCACTCTCACAGT